>NW_012192622.1:134545-135141 GCF_000956335.1 Plasmodium fragile | reverse complement strand
GGACAGCTGAAAAAAAAAAAAAAAAAAAAAAAAAAAAAAAAAAAAAAAAAAAAAAAAAAAAAAAAAAAAAAAAAAAAAACAGGCACATGGAGAGAACAAGCGAAAAGCTAGCGTGTGGGTGGCGAAGCACGCATGTCCGATAAAATATGCACAGGGGTCGACACACGATTGAAGGGATTCTTCCCACTAGCTGTTGCACATGAGTGTATGCGCTTGCGAATACACATCTGTAGAGCATCTTTGACCACCACCCCCCTTTTTGTGGGAGACGAATTTGGCGTCGCCTTTTCTCTATCAACAGGGGGGAAAGAGAATATTAGTACCTAAGGGGTGTATGGATGGCGGCCGTCCCACGTGGGAAGGAAAGGACAAAAAAAAAAAAAAAAAAGAGTAACGATTTCAAATGGGGAAGAGGCTTCGAGGTTTCATGTGTGCAGCTGGTTGTCAATGATTTCGTGGGAGCAGTGTGCAAAAGGGGGGGAGACCAACACGACCTCCCCCCCATCTCGAGGCGTGCCTGCGGGGACAAGTCCGCACATCACATCACATCACTGTGAATACTCCGTCGCGTCCTCGTTGTGGCGTCTTTGCGTCAT
>NW_012192622.1:130038-130992 GCF_000956335.1 Plasmodium fragile | reverse complement strand
TGGGAAGGAAAGGATAAAAAAAAAAAAAAAAAAAAAAAAAAGTGTGCCACGCACCCACTGGGGTGGGAGATATCACAAACACCGCTTTTTAACACAAGCACTTATGTACCTTCCATTTTAATCATAAGTGAGAGGAGGCCCTCTTCAACGTAGTAAAGGCAGTCGCTTTCGTGGAGGCCCTTTTTGTACAGCGTTAGGAAAACGCGGTTGGGGGTCTGCGACCAGTCGTGCCTGCAGGGGGGGGGGAAGAGCAGACAAGCGAAACGTGGTGCGAACGGGTCAGCAGTAACATAGCTCCATGCACTAGTCGGGGAGAGGTATTACCTAATGAGCTTCTCACTCAGCAACACCTTCGTTTGCTTCAATTTCTGTAACTCTTCGTACTGGATTCTCGCGTTGGGGTTCGCGTCTGGGGGGGAACTCTTATCTGAGGGGCAAATGAGAGGGAGGGTAGCAGCGGCTGAAGGGAAATTCCTCTCGAGGTGATAGTGTGTAAGGTGGGCTTGCCGCTACTCTGTGCTACCGCATGGATAAGACGCGGTACCCCCGTTTTACACGACGAGGACGAGCCTTTAACCCATTTCTCCTGGCGACATGGTGGCGATGTTGTGGCGGGACGTTTTGTTTTTTTTTCTCCTCGATGAAGCGGACGGATATATGGGGGTAGGAGGGATTCCTCCAAATGTGTAAAAAAAAAAAAAAAAAAAAAAAAAGGGGAGAAACCACCTGTTAGTTGTGCGGCTGGGAAGCAGCAAAGTTGTGTCGTGTTGGGGGGGGAAAAAAAAAAGTACACGTATGTATGTATTATTTTTTTTTTACGTTTTATCCGCTTCCACAGGAGGGGTGCCACGGCGGAACGAAACGCTGCTCTCCTGCGAAGGGTTAGCAAAAAGCCACTGTTCCAAAAGGGAGCGAGAAAAAAAAAAAAAAAAAAAAAAAAAAAAAAAAAAAAAA
>NW_012192622.1:124310-127144 GCF_000956335.1 Plasmodium fragile | reverse complement strand
AACGATTTCAAATGGGGAAGAGGCTTCGAGGTTTCATGTGTGCAGCTGGTTGTCAATGATTTCGTGGGAGCAGTGTGCAAAAGGGGGGGAGACCAACACGACCTCCCCCCCATCTCGAGGCGTGCCTGCGGGGACAAGTCCGCACATCACATCACATCACTGTGAATACTCCGTCGCGTCCTCGTTGTGGCGTCTTTGCGTCATCGCCGCTGCTGCATTGTAGCTTGGTCGCGCTGTTGCTGTGCACAAAAAAAAAAAAAAATACGCGAGGATGACGAAGCTGCGGTGCGAGGGAATCTTCACGCATAGCGAGTACGATGTGGCGACAGACCAGCCCCCCTACTATATCATTTACAAAAGGAGCAGTGGAGGGTTGTACGAATCGAGTGAGCACTTCAATGGACTGACAGCACTTATTAAAGGGAGGAGAGAAAATTATGGGGACCGCAAAGCAAAAGTGATGAGTGACTTCCTGCACAAGGTATATCGGCATGGAAGTTATCGCCGCAGGGAAGGGGGCACGAAGGAGAAGAGACACATCGCCGAGTTAATGAAAAACGCCAACCCACTCTACGTGAGTAGCGATGCCCTTGAAAAAATATACCACGGATGTTACTTTCCCCCCCGTCACTCATTTGAAAAGAGGGGGGGGGGTTTGCTCAAAGTGGAGAAGCATTGCCTGTCCCACAATTACGTGTTACTGGAGTGGGATGATGAGAGCAGACTACTGGAGGGGAGATTTCCTCACGAAGGAAAATCAGTTAACTACAAAATGAAGAACAACGGTGAAGAGAGAGAAGAGGATGCATCACACAAGGGTGAAAAAGACATTTGGGGCTTCATTTCGATTTCTAGGGTTGACTTGTTGGAACACCACTTTGAGGATCACTTGAGGGAGTTGTATCATGTAAGGCTTAGGATGAAGGACAAGCGGTTAGCTGTTTTACTTTCCTTCTTCTTTCATCACGGGGTGGTGCGCAATTTGCGTGTTAACAGTATGATCGCAGTGCACATGGAGGAAAAAAGGGTTGTTCATAATTTGGGGGAGAGTGACATGCAGAAAAATAATTTGAAAAAGGGAAGAGGAGTCACCAAAGAGGTATTCACGGTTGCGTTCGAAATGCATGCAAGGAATAATAAATGCGTCGATCATTTGTCATTTCTTCTTAAAAAATTTCACTGTGAGGATGTTACAGAAGGGACATTTTTTACAAATTCCTTTTTTAATAATATGATTTATGTTTATTCGAGGAAGCTCAAGGAGGAAGTTCGTTACGAGAATGTTACTTTCGTGGAGGGACTGAACAGGGGCGTGTTTCTATTGTCTTACTTGTTTTTCCAGATGGGGAGAGTCGATAGGTTGTTGAGTGGCGGTATATCTTATACAAGAGTGAGACGAAGTTACACCATCGGGGTAGAGGATAGGGTTGTGTACATGCCTGCCCTCTTCCGCGATCACCTGTACTTGGCTGGTGATTATGTGATGTACTGGGAGGACACTAACCAGTTGGTACGGCACAGCACCGTTGCTAACCTCACCGTTGAAAAGCAGTTCAAGGGGGAAGGTATGAAGCGCAGTTGCAGGACGACGGTGCGGGTGGTCTGTGATGAGGAGGCTGCTTGTGGTGGTGCATCCCCCCTGCGCAACTGCAGCGCCATCGTACTGGACCTGCACCCGAATGGCATTGTGATGGACAAGGAGAGACTGGTGAGCCCCTACATGACTGCGTCCTTTGCAGATATAGAAGGTTACAAGAGTGTGTCCCCCGCGTCTGTGACCAAGTATCGAGTGATGAGCTTATCACAGGGGCGACTCTCCTCTGGCGCGACAGGTGCACGAGCCAACGCGCCTGAGCAAGAAGGGGGGGAAGATATAAGGACGGGGTCGTCGCACCAACCCTGCGCCGCTATCTCCTTCGATGTACAGATTTGCAGCAGGTACGTCGCCCCCTGTGGAAGAGAAAAAGAGTTAAAGAGGAGCCGCGCAAAAGAGGAAGTTGCTCGCCTCTCGGGGGAAGAGAGTCCTCACCCCACCTATGGGGACAACACTTGCACAGACTACCACGCCGTATTATTGTCCAACGCAAAGGTATTTCTAACTTGTGAAGGAGATGCGAAGGAGACTGTTTCTACACATGCCCATAGGTGGAATGCCACTCTGTACGCAGATGCCACACATGTTTATTTTAACGGGGGGGAGGACATGCTGAGCGTGCACACGAGGGACTTTTTTCTGTTCCTGAGTGAGATGTCCTTCGTGCAAGTGTTATCTCCCCTCAGGGGGGATCATACACAGGCGGGCTACCAACAGCGTGACCATGCGCAGCGTGGCGGAGGCGACAAAAGAGAGGAGGGGCTGCTGGAGACACTCGCCACGTACTCCCTAGCCAGGACAATAAACACTCAAAAAATTATGAACAAGAGGATCATTTACGATGAGGTGCTCGCGGGGGTTCCTCCATGGCAACACGTGGCCACGGCAAATGATGTAGAGACGTTGAGATGGCCCCCCCCCCTCAATGGGCCTCCCATGGAGGGGGCAGCTGATTACTACGTCGACCTGGTTTATGTGCACTCAGTGCCTCACGGGGCCGACAGCTACTTGTACGTGTTGTGCGTGTCGGTGTTGACTTCGGTTATGCTGGTCCTCTGCACGTTTGTCCTCGCACGCAAGTTCAGCCAGTAAAACGGGGTGCGGCGTATCGGCGGAGCCATTTGCCGGGTATATCTTTTGCTTACCCCTCGGAAATAGCAGCCGAGTAAAAAAAAAAAAAAAAAAAAAAAGCAATCGATTAAAAAAAAAAAAAAAAAAAAAATATTATTAGCGCAGGAAA
>NW_012192622.1:111683-120882 GCF_000956335.1 Plasmodium fragile | reverse complement strand
AAAAAAAAAAAAAAAAAAATATTATTAGCGCAGGAAAGAGGGAAGTAGAATGTATTTATTAGCGCGGCGAAAGGGGCACTCAAAAAATGTGTCGCCGCGCAAATATAATTGAAGATAGAAACAACTCCCCACCCCTCTTCAGCCGCTTTAAAACAATGCACACACGTGCTACAAAGGAATGAACCGCCTAACCGAGCGCGCAGCAAGGAAGTGGTGGTCCGGTCCACTGCTCATGAGGAATACAAGATGGAGTTGTGATAAAGTGACCTCGCTTGCACCCACCCGTAGAGCGATTCACGTTTTCTTTACATACGACAAGAAGGAACATGACAGACTATTAAGCATTAAAAGATATGACCAAGGGAGAGACAAGTCCAAGATGGTTCTTCTAGATGTAGAAAAATGTGAAGGGGAGAAAATAAAGAAGAAGATTCACAAGTACCTGATCGGAGGAGTGATTCTGTCATCTATATGTATATGTTTAATTGAGTTTGATGTGGTTACAAGTTTGTATGGCTACTTACTCTCCTTTGGGCTGCTAGCATTTTATACTTTAAAGTTATACTCATGGAAGTCAGTTGTACTTAGGGCAGTCCTAGATGTAAAGAACAGACACCTGCTACTGTACCCGTTTAAAATGATTTCGAGACAGGGGATGAAAAAACAAATCATTTTATCTCTTCACGAAATTAAATTCATTCGAACAGATGGAAATTTTATTAAAATGTATTTTAAGGGGCATAGTTTGCTCTCCTTTCTTTTTCAGTATAACATGGTTACTCCGCTGTGCATGCCGAGGTACACGTGTGCCCAGACGAGTGAACCCGCCAAGGAGGATACGGACGTGTTATACCACTACGATTATAACAATTTGAATGTTTCAGCGTTCGGTCAAAGGAATGCAGTGGGGACCCGCGCAGTGGGCGAGGCTGCTGCCGTTGGCTCTGTTGGGGCTCTCCCCCGGGTGCGCAAAAATGCGGAGGGTTACCCGCTGGACGTGGCGGAGGAGGCCAAGCTGCTGTCGCTCCTCCGTGGTGCTTAGCGGAGCGCGTAGCCTCGCGATTAGTGTCGCAATTAGCGGCACGCCCTCCACGTGTGCACCTCTTAACATGTTTGCTTATCATCGTGTAAATAACTTCCTAACCGCTAATCTGCTTAACCGCTAATCTGCTTAACCGCTGGTCAGGTTGGGTGGCTGGCCTGGTTTTGCGGCTGGCCCCGCTTGATCATTTTAATCTGATTGGAAATGTTAAGCTTGGGTGTGGCGCCGTCCATGAGCCTCGAAATGTTAACGTAGTACAGGTTGAAGTCTAGTCGCGCGGCGAGGAGGCGGTGTGAGTTGAGTTTGTCCCGCTTAGAGATGCGGGAGTGTGTGCAGGTGGACTTGCTATCGCTTAGGAGGAGGCAAATAAATTTATAAATATAATTTCTGTAGTACTTGAGCAGGATTTTAAGATCCCTAATGGTTTTTTCTCCAATTATTTTTGTGTTAATAAAATTGTTTACGTATTCAATGTCGTTGTCAATAGGGTTACTGTCATCCTTCTTTGCATCTGTAAGTTGTTTTATTTCTGAATAGCCTTCACAGACGGAGGAGATGAGTGCACTGGTGAGATTGATAAAGCGAGTTATGATGTCTAGTATGCGATACATACATAGATGTGTTTCGCTGTCTATATTATGGGTTCTATTGTTTGTAGAACCCGTTTTTGGAACTGCATCTGGGTTGTAATAAGTGGCTTCCGGATTTTTTTGGCTAGATGGGTGGGAAATTCCTCTTTGAAATGAAAGAAATTTTGAAGATGGTTCAGGCAAATGTGAAGGAGCATACACAAAATCAGTTGCACCTCCAGGAGGTGGTGAGTCTACGGAGCTGTTCAAGTAGCCATCTGATGTCGAGTCTACATCTGAATGAACAGATGAAGAAGACGCAGAAGAAGAGGGGGGAGCGGGAGAAGGGGCAGCAGCGGCGGCAGCAGCAGGATCAACTGCTCCATCAACTGCCCCATCAACGGAATTACCAAGGAATAAATCAACTTGAATTTGAGTTATGTACTGGTAATGCTCATGTATGAGTCGATCCAAGTCATTACAATTAAAAACGACATTTTTAAATTCCCTCCAGTTCATATCAATCACATCGTAGTAGAAGTAGGAGAGTAGGTTTTGAATAAAATGAAACATTTCATTCCTCATGATGTTACAATATATAAATACGTGGTTGTAACAGACGGCATTCATAATTTTAAATAAATGAGTAAACAGGTACCAGATATTTGCTAACTCGTAATGTATTTTTTTTAATTTAATTAATAAGACGTTAATAGTTTTGTATATATTTTTAACCTTGTGTGTAAAAATAATGTCTAAGGGTTTGTCCACTATAAAATCAAATACGAGGACATCCCATCCGATGTCTCCTCTTTTCACGTGGAATCTGTCAAGTACTAATTTGTTAATAATACTTTGGTTCGAGGTAAATAAAGAAGAAGATTTTATACAGAGGTCTAGTTTGCTGTTTAGGTAATGTCGTTTCAGTTCTTCTGCATCCATGTACAGATCAGTTTTCATATTATCAACAATGGATTCGAAGAAGTCTCCGTCTACGAGCAGGAGGAAGTGTCTGAAGGCTCTGAAGTGATCATACAGTCCGTACTTGTTTACCAGCATGGAGATCAGGCGCTTGTTCTTTCGCACGCACAGCTTCTTCACGTACCGGTGGATATTTTCCACATACGCGTTTACGTCAGTCGTGGAGAACACGTCCGCCTCCCCTGGGGGCGGGGCCGCTTCATTTTGCATCGCCACACCGCGCGGTGGCATATTTCGCAGCGGCGTGTGGGGGAGCGGCTTTGTGTTGCCGGGGGGAGGGTCGAACTGGGTGCCTCCTTCCCCCCCAAAGCTGTTCACCAGGTGCACACTTTTCCCCGCGAGGAGAATGCGCTTGGCTGTGCTGACTTTCAAAAACAGAGGAATATTATTATTGTTGAGACAAAATTTGTAACACCATATCTTTTCAGATGGCACATTTTTATTAGTGCAAATAAACGTTTCATTATACTTATCCTTCAACGTGCCGCTGTCCACCCATTGCTTCAGGATAGCATTTATTGGCTTTAAACATTTTTGAAGTATGGCTCTGTATATTTTTTGCTCCTCGTAATCGTATGTTTGTGATTTTGAATAGAGGAAGGAGAGGAAGTTGCATCCAGTGCTTCTGCGGGACTCATCCACGACGTTCACCAAGACCCTCATGATCTTGTACGATTCTTGTAGACGCAGGTGGAGCTTTTTAACTCCAATGTAGAGTGTGTTTTTGTGAATGTGTTCATTTATATCACTTTCAAGATGAGACAGTAGCTTGTAATATTCGTTCACATACTCACGCACTATTTGGTGCAGTGCGTCAACAACTAAGCTGCCTTTTTTTCGTGATTCGTTTGAATGTCTTCGTTCCGCGGGGGGGGGGTGATGACTCACCTCTTCACTCGAGAGATCATCCCCCCAGTGCTCTGTGTCGCTATGAGCATCCTCCCCTGATGATGTGGAAATACCAACGATAGTTTTAATTTTTTTGAAGTGTAAACCTAAGCTACTTATGTTGTTGATGAGGTGATGCATGCCGATGCTGACCTTGCGGTTGCACACATAGAAGCAGCGGTCCATCTTGTTATACTTTATATACTGGCCACTCATTCCTTGGAGGGGGTATATGAGATCCTTTATGAGCAAACTTTCCTCCACGTCGAGGTTGTTAAACTTATTGTTCAGAATGATGGTTGCGTACAGGCTCTTGTTGATGAAGTTTTTTTCACACAGTGGGTCGCCGCGTGGGTGGCTGCGTGCGTCGCGGAGTGCGTCACCACGTGGAGGTTGTCCCTGAATGGACAGTCTGAACTCGCGTCCCTCCTGCACATTTTGCGGTTGTGGCTTGAGCCCATTTGTGTTTACCAACTTGGACCCTTGTTCCTCTTTGTAGGGTTCTTCCTTTCTTTGACTCACACCCATGTGGGTAGCGCCCACGTGAGTAGCTACCACGCGAGTAGCGTCCACGTGAGTAGCGCCCACATTGGCAGGCCCCATTTTGGGGGGATATCTGTGCTTGTCTCCCTCTGAGGGGTTGACATTGCGCGTGACATTTTCCACTGCGGAGTTGGTTACCCCTGGGGGGGAAGCAGCAAATGGGTCGGAGCGCTGGCCACCATGCTGCTCATGAAAACTGTGTAGCTTCAACAGGATATACAAGACGTACCTGTAGTTTGTCCCACTGCTTTCCAACTTGCTTAACATTAATCTTATTTTGTTTAGAGTCATGTTGCTCTGTTTCAGACACAGGTACTCCACCTCCTGTTTTATGTTAACGTTTTCATGGTACTGGAGGACGTTGAAATTGATTAGAGAGGACAGAATTTTGTTGAGCTTGTATATTAGGTGTTTCACAAGAGCCTTTTTCAGTTCTTCATTTGTAGTGTGGTGAGTGGTGGTCGCTCCTCCCATCCCGTGGACATCCTCGTAGGCTATTTTTTTGGCGATGAAGAAGAGGTACTTTGCAAAGTGGGTTATGCTTTTGAATTGCTCTTCCTTTTGTTTGCTGGACGGCTCCACGGGGGGGCGGTACACATCGGCGTGGAGGACAGGGACGCCATGGTTAGGGTGGACACTGTGACTGGCGTAGTTGGCAAGGCTCGGGTGGCCCGGATGAGCAGCATGACCGGCATGACCGGCGTGGCCGGCGTAGCTTGGCGGGTTGCCACCGCTGCCACTCGGACTTAGGCTCATTTTTGCGAATCGGGGGTTTACCTTACTCTAGGGGTGTAAAATATTGGGGGCACAGCGTGTAGCGTGTGCTTGAGTCACTTGTCCCACTCGGCACTCCTCCACCCCTCATTCGAGCATCACTTGTGTTTTGTACTCAAATTGGGGCTTGCCTTTAATCTTTTTTTGCGCTATTCTTTTTGGCCTCGTTTGGTTTGTCCGATTGGGTGTTGTCCTCGCCCGTCCCAAAGCTGCCCTCTTCTCACTGGCGAGGCCGTTCTGCCGCTCCTCTGCCGCTTCTCTACTGGCCCCGTCCGAATGTTCTTTCCAGCCTGTCTCCCTCGTGGCGCCACCCCGCGCAGCTGAAGAGTGCACAAAAGTATGTTAACTTTACGTACGTGTAACACACTGCTTGGTGCGGTTTGTGCGTGTAAAAATTGGCCAAGCAGCGGGGGAAGGATTTTGTTCCCCTTCTGGCTCGGTCTTGAAAATGAAAAAGGGGATTGGGAAAAAGGTGTAAAGAGCTTACGTATCCTTCTAACCCAGTTACGTTTTCCTTTTTTCTTTTCTTTTTTTTTTTTTTAATTTTGAAATTAATTTCCCGCGTGTATAACCTTTGCTTGTGCGCCACGCTTGGAGAGATTTCCCCTATTTTTTTTTTTTTTTTTTTTTTTTTTTTTTTTTTTTTCGCTTTTTTTTTTTTTTTTGTGCGCGTTCTGTTAAAGAGACCCTCCCTTGGGTTGTTTTTCTCCTCATCCGGTATGTCCTTTGTGCAGCACACATAGCGTTCATGAGGTTAATTAATTCTCCTTTTAATGGCCCCATGAGGAGTTCCCACCTTTTTTTGGAAGAGGAGGTACACACGTGTCGCATGGCGCACTGGAAGGAGCTTCCCGTCGTCACATGCGAATAGGGAAAATGACCCGCTAAACGTTCGCTCGAAAATACAAGCGTAATTGTGAGGAAACGTTTGTTTGTTTGTGTAGTCGACTAGGACGTTACAATATGGAAAAAAAAAAAAAAAAAAAAAAGGAGGGCAGATGGAGTTCGTTTCAGACTGGGTGACTGAACAGGGTCGAACCGATTATCTTTTTTTCCCGTTTCGCAGTTACCCATGTGGGTGGTGCGACCATCTCCTGTGTGGGACGGCACGAAAAGGGGGCAAAAAAACCTCACCTTTTTCGAATGGACCTTTATTCGTTTTATGGTATGGGATGACCTTGGGAGGAGTGTCCCCATTCAGCATGGCGCTGGGTTTGCTCGCGTTAGTGACACTTGGGGTTAGAGATAGGGTACATGTACACGGGTACGCGTGAGGGCAGGTTCGACCGTACGCCCTCGTTACATGCATGCATTGTGCGCGGTTTATCGGTTGGCCGGTGCAACGGTTGGCCGCTTAACCCGTTGGCCGCTTACCCCCTTGACCGCTTAACCAGTTGACCGCTTGCCCGGTTGGCACTTGCGCGGTCGCACTCGGCTAGTATCTGAGCCAGAAGGTCTTCTGCCTGAGGTCGTAGTACTGCGGCATGCCGTGGAGGGCACCCATGGCGGCCACGGCAATCTCCCTGTCATGCAAATACTTCCAAGCAACCCGTTTTACTTCTTCAGTGTCAATTTTGTCCAGCCTCAAGAGAAATTCTGCTAAGGGGATATTTCTTCCGTACACCAGAATTTGCCTAGACACTTCTTCTGCCAAGGTGGATGACGACTCGAACATATTAATGAGTTGTGTCTTTAAATGTATTTTGGCTAGCTCGACTTCTTCATCTGTGATACTATAACTTAGGGAAGTGACTCCAAACATGAGTTCCCCCAGAGCATGTTCCACAGCTAGCTCATCACACTGTACATAGAATCCAAACAAACCCGTATTGTTGTAGCATGTATTAAAAGCAGAAAAGTAGTCGGCACATCCGATTGTCATTTTATTACAAATATTATTAACGGTTCTGTTTGCTGAAAGTTTTCCTGGCAGGATACCTTCTTCACTTTTTTTATAAGTACCAATAATACATTGCATTAGCATGAATGTTATTGAATCCGGCGATTTCCAATCAACTCCTTCAAAGGCTACAGCTACATGTGCACTAGGTCCTGAATCATCATCTCTCATGATAATTTCTGACCCACAAAAGTAGGGTTTGACAGTATCTATATTAGATGTAGAACCCATATTAGCAGTTTGAGGCTTTAAATGCCTAAAGTGTTGTTCTGCTAATTTAACAACCTGTTCATGTTCCACATCACCCACTGCACAAAGAACCATTCTGTCTGAAGTGTAATTGGTATTAATATAATTAATGATGTTTTGTCTGTTCATATTTTTTATATTATCTATGGGTCCTAAAATGGTGTAGCCTAGAGGATGATCCCTAAATGCAGTCATATGAAGTTTATCGAATATGACTTCGTCCTTTGACTTTTCTACTTCTTCCATTTCCCTCAATATGACATGCTTTTCCATGTTAATAAGATCTTCATCGAACACACTATTTGAAAGTATATCACTTAAGAGTTCAATGCACCATTTTATATCGTCCTTGAAGCATCTGCAGTAGTAACTGGTTTGTTCTCTAGCTGTATATGCATTAAGATGTGCTCCCATATTTTCAATTTCTTTTTCGAGTTGGATTCTGCTTCTTTTATTAGTTCCTTTGAATATCATGTGCTCGAGAAAGTGAGCTACTCCATTGTTCTGTTGATTTTCATATTTACTTCCACTGCTGATCCATATACCTATGGTGGGTACTTCACATGTGCTTTTGACGGTAGCTATTTTGAGTTTGTTTGGCAACTCGCTTACTCGAGTGGTTGGTTGGTTCAGGATTTCCTTGGGCAGGCTCTTCAGCGAGCTGTACCTCCTCAGCGTTCGCCCCAGCATGGCGGGTCGTTACTGACGCGGGGCTGAAGCGTTACTAACGCGTTGCTAACGCGTTGCTAAACGCGTTACCGATACGTCGCCGTCGCGTTGCTCCTTTTTTGCTCGTGTGTTACACCCCTTCCACTACGAATTGCGGCGAGGCTACTTTCCCCCTGTGTGCGGAGTGTTAGGAAAAGGCCACCATGGGGTGAAGGAACACCAGAGGGGTGTGAAGGAGGCACACAAAAAATGGGGCACAGCTTAAAAGGGGCGCTTAAAAAGGGGCACTTTTAAAGAGGCACTTTTAAAAGAGGCATTTATTGAAATTGAAAAAAGGAAAAGAAAAAATTGTTGTCGTTTGTGAAACGGGTACGAAGCAGGCGAATATGGTGACTCATGGAAAGCGAGTTCCAAACGGAACGGGACACTTGCTTTACAAACTAGTTTTGGCAAACTCCCCTCAAGGGCGTGGCGCTATAATATGCAAAGCGCTTTTTCAATTTTCATTTCCACACTTGGGCTGACACAGTTGACTCATTTCCTTGGACCATATGCATCGCACAAAAAAGCGAAAAAAAAAAAAAAAATAAATAAATAAAAAAAGCAACCGATAAAAAAAAAAAAAAAAAAAAAAATTTCCTACTGGGGCGGCACTAGTTCGTGTGCTGCTCCGAAACTTGTGCCGGCTGATCCGGAATGGAGGGGCAGAGAGAACAAGCTGTGTCACATAAAATACAGCAAGGAATAACAAAGAAGGAAAAAGGTGGCCATTGGAAAGGGGTGAAGCTGCGGATGTGCGCAAAGAGGTAGGAAAAAAAAAATAGCTTTACACCATTCGATGACACTAAAAACGAGACGCGATGAAAAGTTTTTCTTCAGAGCAGCTTCTCCCCCTCCGTGTGCGCTTCGGTACCTTCAGTTCACATCACACTTCAGAAGGGAGGAGTGTAACGCGATATTTGTCTCGCTGTTCCTCCCAAGTAGGCAGAAGTACACAAAAAGGAGCAGATGGCTTGGCTGCATCACCGAATGGCCGAATGGCGGTTGCGCAAAGTGTATTCAGCGCATACGGGTATAAGTCGGCTAAGACGAGCTGTCACAGGAGAAAGGGATAAAAAAGGCCTCGCAGTTGTGTCCTCCTGTTGACCTAGCATCGTTTGTGTAACGGATTATAATTGACTTCTTTTTCAATAGGGTTGAGTTCGAAGTGGGAAGAAGGATTGAGAACAGAAGAAAGGTGTGCTTTGGATGTGGTTGTATGTCCTCCCCCCTCCTTTCCCTTTTGTGTGTTACCTCAGTTTGTTTGCGTATGGTATTGGAAGGACAGCGTAATTAGGGGGCGTTTGCGCAGAACGTTGAAGCAGCATCGCTTTTTGTCAACTCTCACATGACACGGTCAGCGGGTCTCACCACGTGGTGAGTCAACCCGTTTGGCTCCACGTCTGAGGTGGTCTTTATATATATATTTTTTTTTTTCCCATTTTGAGCAAAGTTACAGAGAAAGGTGTTCCGTCGCGTCTTTCATGTTTAGCTTCTTTTCAACTCGTGATTGGCAAAAAAAAAGGAAAAAAAAAAAAAAAAAAA
>NW_012192622.1:104700-106188 GCF_000956335.1 Plasmodium fragile | reverse complement strand
AAAAAAAAAAAAAAAAAAACAAAAACGAAAACGAAAAAGTGTTACGAGTAAAGATAAACATGATGAGGGTGTGGGGTGGAAGCAGTGTGTGGTTCGCTCCCATGACAGTGGCTTCACCCCAACGTCAACACAGGTTTACTCCAACAGGAGTGACAAAACGGTGTGAGTCTTCACAACTAGAAAGGAAATATATACCGCCCATGCCTCCGGGGGGAGGGACCATGAAATGGAAGAATTGGTCCTCCCCCCTTTGCAGGGAAAAATTACAAATCGATTGATTTCATTTTGAGCAGGGGGACATGTAAGACAAATTTTCCGAAGGACAGGACGGCGTCCTCCACGTAGAACAGCTGGATGTTGTTTTCTTTTTTAAAGTTGATTAGTCTTCCCTTGATGGTCCACTTGCTGCCTCTGGACTCCTTCAGCTGGCGCAGCGTCGCGATGATGGCCTGCACGAGGGGTGATCGGGTGTGCGGTTGAGCGGTTAAGCGGTTGAGCGGTTGAGCGGTTAAGCGGTTGAGCGGTTGAGCGGTTAAGCGGTTGAGCGGTTTAGCGGTTGAACTGTTGCGCGACTGCACCACTGCAGTTACGCTGCGGGCCATTTCGAACATTTGCGCGAGGCGCTCTGGGTAGCACCCCTCTCGCTGGTCGTGGCACACATCACACACAGATCTTACCACTTGGAAAGAGTGCACCATTTTGTTGTACAGGGTCCTCTCGATGAGCCCCTTCCGCAAGTAGGCGTTGAGGAGGTAGGCCAGAGACTCGCCCAGGGAGAAGCGGAGATGAATATCGTCAAGGATAGGGATCTGCTTGCGGTAGCATTTTCCATTGAAGGTGTTGGCGTTGATACAGAGGTAGTTGTCTTTTCTGGCGGCGGGGTCTGATTGGCTCGTCATGCAGCTGGCCAATTGGCCCTCCATTTGGTCCTCTGCTAGGCCTTCATCTCTGTGGCGTTGACCCGATTGTGCCCTTGCCCGTGGTTTCCCCCTCGCAAAGTTAACCTCCCGGCAGTCCGCCGAGTGGTGGATGAGCGGCGAGGGGATGCTCTCCTCGTTGATGTTTTCAAAGTTTTGAAGAAAAAAGGTTTCTTCCATGGGGGGGTTTGCTGGGTCATTGTGAGGATTTCCATGCGTGATTAGAGAGATAGTGAACCACGGATAATCGAACCCATGTTACTTATTTGATTGGATCCCCCCCCCCCGTATTGCATACCAAGTGTGCGCAGCGATGCTTACAATGAACTTTTTTTTTTTTTTCCCCCTCTCACATGGAGTGTACTTTCACAAGTGCGTGTGGCCCAATGGAGCAATGGAGGGGGGACTAAACATGGGTGGAAAGGCCAACCTGAGAGGGTTACCCACAAGGGTCTTACATTAGTCGAAGTAGAAATGGAGAAAAAAAGAAAACAGTGTGGAGCGCGTAGAGTGTTCACTCAGGAGAGGGAACCTTTAAAAAAAAAAAAAAAAAAAAAAAAAAAAAAAAAAA
>NW_012192622.1:90777-102687 GCF_000956335.1 Plasmodium fragile | reverse complement strand
AAAAAAAAAAAAAAAAAAAAAAAAAAAAAAAAAAACAGCACATGTGCAATTGCACTTAGGTAGGAAAAAAAAAAAAAAAAATTTGAAGCCCAGTTTAGCTAGCTGGGAAAAAAAAAAAAAACCTATTAATCACAATGGCATTCGAATGGGCATATTTACGGCGGGCAACACGCTGAAGGTGGAAAAAGACAGTGGGGCAGCGTGCCTTGAGTGCGGTTAAGTGTGCGATTCTCACAGAGTGGGCATATTACCCCAATTGAGCGAGTCCGAGGTTCGCGAAATATAGGCGATTGTCGACGCGATCAATGGGGGATACGTTGAAGACGGTCAACAGGACAACGCTTCACCAGCGCAACAGCGCAACGCTGCAAAGTAGGGTTGCCCCACGATGACGGTACTGACCGTGCAGATCGGCCAATGCGGCAACCAGCTGGGTCACGCGTTCCTGGACACGATCTACAAGCATGTGAGCTCTGCAAAGAACGAAGGCTTCAGGGCGAAGCTGGCGGACATGTACTTCGAAGAGGAGTGCGATTATGGAAACAACCTCCTACCAGTGATCCAGTATACAGACAACAACAAAGGTAGGAAGTCGCTCGTAAGCGAAAGCAACGAGGTCATGTGTTTGAATAATTACATAGCAAGGTCCATCCTCATTGACATGGAGCCGAAGGTTATTGAAAAATGCCTGTACCAGACTGCCGCCGACGAGAGGAGAGCCCCCCTGCACAGTACGAATGTGAATAGGACGAACAATAAGAAGAAGCAGCCTCATGCTATTGCTGGGGATTCAGAAGGACAGCATAAGTATGTGTGCGGAATGGAGGAATACTACGAGCCCTCAAACAACTTGATGAAGGTGTTCTCCAGGGGGGAAGACAGTCAAGAGGAGGTAGAAGAGGAGGAAGAAGAGGAAGACGGCGATGAAGCCTTCTCACGAGAGAAGCCTCAAACGAAAGGGAACAGCAAAAAGGAGTACCCAATAAACACGTGGAAGTACAATAAAAGAAACTTCATTTACGGCCTGAACGGGTCAGGCAATAATTGGTCTTACGGATTTAATGTGCATGCAAAAAACATATGCGAAGATTTTCTCAATTTAATACAAAAGGCAATGGAAAGTAATGACAGCAAAGAAGGAGTGGACAACATCATCCTATTTCATAGTCTCGCAGGAGGAAGTGGAAGTGGAATCAGTTCCTATCTTTCATATTTGCTGAAGGATGAATATGCCTCAGTCAATCTGATCAATGTTTGTGTATTACCATACATGTTTGGGGAAATCAGTGTGCAAAGCTTAAATTCAGTGCTTTGCTTATCATCTTTGTATGACTCGTCTGATGGCATTGTACTTTTGGAAAATGACAAATTTGAGTTAATGTGTAAAAGGATGAGTAATGAAAATATTAACACGGAGGAAATAAATCGACACATAAGTCTTTTCCTGACTTACACCCTTGGTTTGCCTCTGGACTTTGCCAATGTTAGCCGTTCTGGTGGGTCCAAGTATACAAATGCTATGAACTCCATCTTGACTGACCTTTGCAGCCACCCCAGTTATAAATTCCTCACCACTCGATATCTCCCACAAGTGTTTGAGGAGAACAGGAAGTTTGAACAGAACACTTTCAGTATGCTTCTTAAGCGCATGCACAAGATGGTTATAAATGGACGCATCCTCGACTACGACGGGATGAGCGGTGCGATCAGCGGGGGGGTCAGCGGCGGGATTAGCGGCGGAGGCGGACTCTACCTCCCCGCGGAGAACTCTAACGTAGATCCATACTTCGTCCGACTCTCCTCCAGGGACCTGCACAAGAGCTGCGCCTTTTTGAAGCGCGTGCACATCCCCCTGCACCTCCGGGAGTCTCTCAGCAAGTCCTACGTCAGCGTCCAGAAGAATTGCGTGCTTCTGCGTCGTGGCCCGAAGAGTTACTCAGCGCGTACTCAGGGAGCTCGCCTTCCCCATGAATCCACACGTGGGATCCCCCCTGGTCGTATGCACCAAGGGAGCGGGCCCGCAGAAGGACCATTAGGTAGCACCCACTTCCGACACAACAATATAGTGTTTGGCTCCAAAATGATTCTGCGTGGAGAGCTCCAAGAAAATATCAACTTTGATTTGTTTAAGAATCACGTGTTGTACAACCACAAGTCTCTCAGCCCCATGGAGGTCTACATTGACGAGAGCAAGGACTTCACATATAACAGCTTGGCGATGGTATCGAATTGCTTAACTCCGGTTCCTACGCTCAAGAAAATTCTGCACAGTGCGAAGATGCTATACGCCACGAATGCGTACATGTACCAATACAACAGCTACGGCGTGTCGCATGACCACGTGCACAGCTCGCTCATAACGATGGATCAGATCATCAGCGCGTACGAGGGGCTGTCCTGCGAGGTGTAGCAGGAAGAGGGAGAAAAGGGGGGCAAAGTCAGCAAATGAGCAACGCGGCGATATGCCGTGGAGAGGAAACGTCTCCAGTCCCTGGGAATTCCCTACCTTTAATTGTAACCACATGTTATATATATCAGTACGTGCCCTGTTCATCCGCTTTTTTTTTTTTTTTTTTTTTTTCCCCCTCTTCGTATGTTTGTCCTGTGCGAACTACTATAACTCCTGGTTCAGCTTAAAAAAATTAACTAAATTCTGAAACTGCGTGAGGTCTTCCCCCTGGCCAGAGTGATCTGCCTCCGGCTGGGTCTCTCCATTTTTAGCCATCTCTCCCATTCTATTAGATGTTTTATCACGGGGCATCTGCCTGCTTCGTCCATCCATGTATTTGTCTTCTTCTCTAACAGGCTGAAAAGCGAAGCTGCTCTCCTCGTGGGTTTGTAACAGTGTGTTATTACCTCCTCTCTGTGGGACGTAGTGATTGGTTAAAGCTCCCTTCCTGGAGTTACTTGCTCTCATCGCTGTGTTATTTTTTGCTCCCTTTTGGTTACGCCTCGAGACATCATCATCGTAGTTCTGTTCTTGATAATCGCTCTGCCCCCCCCTGCGATCTATGTCTTCAAAACTTCGGGGGGTCCTAACAACACCTCTGAACTTTTCCTCAAATATATTGTCCGCATTTTCAACCTGATAGTTCTGTTGCTTTTCTATCCTCTTGTCAATGTGTTTCTGAACCCATTCCTTGAAGGAGTGCTCATCGAAATTATAATTAAACCACATGCTTTTGTCTGCGTGGTGAGCCCACGGCTTCTCTCGAGTGTAATCATACTTCAGGAAGACTTTGTTTTCTCGCGTGGCTCTCTGCACCTGTGTCTCGAGGTCTACGTCGCGTGGTGCTTCCTGCAGGGGTGGAAGGGGAGAAAGTTACTCCAAGTGGTGATATTATTCGGGGGAGGATAAGCAGTAACTCTGCACGTGGTGTTTGCTTCGAGGTATGGGACACGGATGGATGAGGGCGTCATACATCATTTCCCCTCCACTGCCTCTCTTCATTTATCTTACTTCAGCTTCTGCCTTGGCAAATTCACCGTCGGCGGGGTCTCCCCTGCCATCTCCTACACGTAAGAAAGGGAGACAAACACAAAAAGGGAATAAAATTAGGGTTAAGTAGAGGCGACACTAGGAAAGAAAGAAGTGACAGAACAAAGAGGGCCCATGTGATCATTTGGGAGGGAGCCTTCCTCATGGGGTGGCAATTCCCACAGCCCTGCGCTTACCGCCGTGTTCCTCATTTGTTGGATCCTGTTCTCTGTAGAAGTCGTCAAAATTGGCCTCCGTTGAATTTCCAAAGATTATCACCTACAGGGGGGAGTAGTGACGATAAAATGTGAGTATGCGTGTGAATATTAGTGTGCGCGTGCGCGTGCGTGGTGGGGGAAGAGACGCCTACCTGGACGTTATCTTCATCGTCACTGTCCTCCATTGGGCTACCGATCTGGAGTTGGTAAGGGGTGAGAAATATGCCTCTCTCTCTCTTTCTCCAGAGTGTTTCCCTTGTAAATGGTACAAAATGTACTTTACTAATTAGCAGCAACAGGAGGAGTGGACAATGAATTGGTCTCCCCTTTTTTTTTTTGTGTGCCAGTTAAGATGCCACACGGACGAGTGCTATATATGTGCGCCTCGCTGCCCGGTAAGCGCGTTCACATATTTTGATTATTCAAAATGCGGTCTTCCCCATCACCCCCCTACATCGCATAATCTAAATTGTCGACGTTGGAGAGGCGGTTCCCACAATGTGCCATTCATAGGTTCCCCATATTAGAGGTAAATGGAACAACAAAAAAAATGTGACTGATAGTGGTGGGTGAACGTTTTGCTCATCGCTGCCTCCTGCTTCGCCAAATGGAGGGATAGTCAAATCATTTTCGCTCTTTTAAAAAAATTCCACTTAACCGATTTCGCCTGAACGGTTCAGGTAAAATGGGCGAAAAAAAAAAAAAAAGTTACCTACACTGTGCAGTGAAGTTGGGGCTGTTGTGTTCTTTCCACTTAGCTGGTAAATCACCACAAAAGGGTATAGGTGTACACCATCGAAACGACCTTTCGGTGAAAAAAAACGAATCATTGTTTTGAGGGCGTTTGGTATACCTAGTTATTAACCTCCAGCGGGAAATTTGAAAAAAGGACAAAAAAAAAAAAAAAAAAACGCTAGCACGGGGCTGCAGTGCGGACGACGGGGAAAAAAAAAAATAAAATGAACAAACAAACAAAGGAGAAACAAATAAATAGGAGAACGAATGGGTGTCCGAGCAGCTCACGTACCACGAACACACAAAGTGGGGAAATTACTTTCCCCCATTGGGGGCGACGATCCGCTGCGCTACTTCTGCGCAACGTCTCGAGTGGAACTACTGGGGTGGCGGGGAAATCCCTGAAGAGTAGACCGACAGGACGTCCGCCGACGTGACCGCGCGCTGCCCCCCGGTTCTCAAATCCTTCAGGCAGAACACTCCAATGTGCTCATCGAAGAAGAAAAAAAAATTTGCGCGCATGGAGTTGGCCTTCTTCAGCGCCTTCGAAAGGCTGCTGTTGTTGGTGCCCTGGAGGAGGGAGTACACGCGCACACCGTTTCTGCGTAGTGTGTCCACTATGTGGAAGTGTTCCCTTTGTATGAGGGTGCAGGGGGGGTGGCCAACATGTTTCTGCTCCACCTGCTGTGTCAGGGGCGGGAAGAAGCTAACCACGTCGACGTTCTTGGAGAGCTCGTCGGCTAAGTCTCCCTCTGCGTTCCGCCCATGGCGCGCTTGGCTGTTGAATAGAATTTCCGTGATGACGACGTCCCCCATCCCCAAACCCACTGCACACACATGCTGTCCCTCATTAAGAAGGTAGGTATATCTGCCTCCGCCGCAAATTGCTCTGTACTTTTTGTGCCTGTAGAAACTCTCAAAAATAATATTTGTGTAATAATCCATTCCCCTAACAACAGTTAAGTCGATTTCGAAGTAAGGGTTTAAATTCATGTCCTGAAAATAACTTAGCACTGTGTGCAAATCGGAAAAAATGACCTTCTCTGGAAAATTAAAAAATATTGCTAGGTCAGGTAAACTTTGTATTTTTGCAATGACATTGAAGAAATTGATCATTTCATGTTTGTGCAAGTAGGGCATTTTCCTTTGAAACAAAAATTTAAAAGTACCACTGGATATTTTTTTATATTTGTCTAGGTTGTGTAAGACATTTTGAATGACATGGTGTTGAATGTAGGGTTGTGAAAATTCACTCAAGGATGACTTGAAGATTTTTTTTATCATCTGTACAACAATTCTCTTGTCATTTATTTTTATTACCACGTCCCTGGGGTGTAGGTGGACTCGCTGGAAGAAGGAGATCAACATGGTTAGTATTTCAACATCTGCATCTAGCTGTTCTGTTCCTACGATATCCACATTCCATTGGTAGTGCTCCCTTTTTCTACATGTGGTTGTTTGTTCATATCGGAAGCACTGACCGATGGTGCTCATTTTGTGTACCTTGCGGAGGTTGTGCAGTCGGTAGGGCTTGAGGCTCACACGGGGTGAGGGTGAGCTGGGCATGGCGGCCGTTGTTACTTCACTTTGGGATGGCGGCGGACACCCAGCTTCCTGATCAGCCAACTGTGCAACTGTATTAATTTTGTGGCGGTGCGCTTGCTGTGCCCTCTCCTCGCGCACGAACAAGTGTCTCACCAACTGGGGAGTGATTTCAGGGCGCAAAATCAAATGACGTTTATTTTTTACAAAGTCGTATGCCTCATTTATTTTGCTGTTCTGAAAAATGGAGTAGTCCTCCAGCACCGGCAGGTCATAAAAGTCGTAGGAAAAGGCCTTGGCTAGTTCCTTCCATGTGTTAAATATGTACTCTCTCTTTGCGTAGTCGCTAGGGTTGAAGGTCCTGATGCCTCTTACTCCTTTCAGGCTTATGTTTGTGTTGTGGGAGGAACGTTGGTGGTAGGGTGCAGACTTTTTGGCCCCGGGGTTGTTCAGGAAGGGCCAGACGGGATGGTTTATTATGCCCTGTTCAGGGGTACGCAACGAGAGGACTTGAATGAGCGTCGCGAGGACCAGGGCAAGTCTCGCGAGCATGTTGAGAGGGGGGCTGGCATGGGATGTGGCGGCGGTGTTATTTGCGGTGTGGCAGGGGAAAGTAGCAGCGGGGTGATTAGCGGCGTGGCTTCTGCTCAACCCGACGTGCCAACTCCCCTAGGCCACTCTCCACTGCCCTACAGCCCATTCGAACTCATCGTAATACGGCCATGGAAAAGGGATCCAATAACCACCCGCAGATCATCACGGACGTGGGACAGGAAACTACAAAAAAAAAAAAAAAAAGGGGACACTGAGCACGAGATCCTTCCCCGCAACGGTGATGAGAACGATGGTGGTGACAACTTGTTTTTTTTCCCCTTTTTACCTTAATATGTGTAACGAATAAGGGATCATTTTCATGGTTAGAGGGGGGTTAAGTTAAGAATTTGTATAATTATTTTCTTTAAAATGTTTGAGCCCACTGAGGAGAAAAGTCGCTGCTCACGTGGTGGGTGTGTCACATTTGCGACCTCGTTTTTGCAGGTGGTGCTAGGGGTCGAAGCCGTTTATTTTATTTTATTTTTTTTTTTTTTTCACTAACCTCCGTTGTGGTAATTGTGGTTGACCATCTGTTCATCCCTCGTGTTGCTTGCGTTGGTTCTACCTTTCCGCTCCACCGGATTTGGCACAACATGTAGGGGGTTCTGCCTAGTCCATCCTATTGGTCATCTGCAAAAAGTTAAGCTGCGGGCGAGCCATTGCGTGTACACCTTTTTTTTCGTCTCAGCAGGGAAGATTGGCTCCCCCATGCTGGTCACTCCTTGCTCCTCGTAATGAGGATATCAAAAAGGGAAAAAAAGGGGAGTAGCAGCTGCAAGGTGATAATTTTTTTTTTTTTTTTTTTTTTTTGTTCCCCCCCCCATTTGCTGTTCCCAGTTGTGTTTTTACTCCGTTGTGCACGGTAACGCAGTGGCCCCCCCTTTTGGTAACCGTTGGGGTGAGGACTGCTTTTGCCCTCATGGGCGGAGAGAAAGGGAAAACGAACTACACGCTGCGTAAGCCAAACGAACCACACGCTGCGCAAGCCAAACGAACCACACGCTGCGCAAGCCAAACGAACCACACGCTGCGCAAGCCAAACGAACCACACGCTGCGCAAGCCAAAGGAATCAAGCGCTGCAAAACTGAACACTGTTAGCTTCCTGCTGCGTTGAAGTGGAGCGGACCGACTGAACTGCCCTGTGCGCGTTAACGATGGTGGTCTTTCACCTGGATGACCTGGAGGTGTTCTTCCCCTATGATTACATATACCCTGAGCAGTATGCATACATGCGTTACTTGAAGAAGACGCTGGACAGCGAGGGTCACTGCGTGTTGGAGATGCCCACGGGTACGGGTAAGACGGTGGCGATTTTTTCCCTCATAACGTCCTATCAGTATAAGAAGAATGACGAGGGGAAATTTATTTTTTGCACGCGTACGGTGGCCGAGATGGAGAAGTCGCTGATCGAGCTGAAGAAGGTCATTCAGTACAGAGTGGACACGGTGCGCCGGCGCGCCGACTCCAGTGGGGCGGCGTGCGCAGCGACTAACAGCAACGCTGATGGGAGCAGCGGTTGTGGCGGCGGTGGCGGCGGCTTCGCCAACTTGGACGTGCCCCCGGGGGATATTGTCGCCCTCGGGATCAGCGCTCGGAGGTGCATGTGCGTGAACGAGCGGGTGCTTAGGAAGCACGAGCGGGAGAGGATAGACGAAGAGTGTCGCAAGCTGACGGCGACTTTTGTCCGGGAGAAAAATTACATAAACCAGAAGATAAATAAAATGGGTAGCACACACACCGATAAGGATCGAATCTCAGATTTCATTTTAAAGAACAGGCAGCACATAGATGTAGAAGATTATTTTGATGTTTATAACACTACGAATTCGCTGGAGGAGTATGGTGAGCTAGGGTTGTGTGGTTACTACGAGAATTATAAAAAGGAATTTGTATTAGACTTGGTTCAACCCGGTGTGTACACCATAGAGGATTTGAAGGTAATGTGTAAGGGTTATAAGAATGTACAGAATGTAAATGTGCCCATTTGTCCTTATTTTTGTGCAAAGAAAATTATCGAGGTGGCCAAAGTGGTAGTATTAAATTACCAGTACGTAATTGACCCTAAGGTTTCCAAGTCCGTTTTCATCGGGCGGGATGTGAACAGTCGGGTCCATTTGTACAAGAATGACATCATTGTGTTTGATGAGGCACACAATATAGACAGCGTTTGCCTGGAGGCCCTGAGCGTGAACATTGACCGGAACATCCTCAACAGAGCGACTTCAAATATTAAGAAGCTTTTGAGCAAGATTGAGACTTCCAAAATTGTAAATGAGGAGAAGGTGCGGGAGGACTGCAACCGCATTTTGCAGAAGTTGCGGGAGGAACGCGGGATGGATCTTAAAGCGGGTGCCGGCAGCGAAGTCAAAGCGGGCGCCGCTAGCCAAGTCAAAGCGGGTGCCGCTAGCAACGTGAAGAAGAGGAAGATTGAAGAGGGGAAAAACGGGGCGAGCGGGGAAGGGGGAGAGGTGTACTTCGATGAAGACCTAAATTTGATTTTTGCTGGGGGGGCCAATCGCAGTGGAGTGGAGGACGGCGCGTGTCGCGGGGATGTGAATGGGGGAGAGAAGCAGGAGAAAGGGGAAAGTCTAATGGACGGGTTGGCAAAGTTACTGGGTCAGTCGATTGGGCAGCTACTTCCATCACGACAGGAACGTGAGCAAACAGAAGTTGGTGGTTTATTTCCCGAGGGGAACAAGGGCGCCCTCAACAGTGATGCAAATGATAACGCAAATGATGGTGACAATGACGGGGGAGACGACCCCACCGATCTGCATTACAGCCCCCTGCTACTGGAAGACATAATAAAAAACATCGTGCTGCCGGGAAACATTCGCAAGTCGGAGCACTTTTTAAACTTAATGAGAATCGTTGTGATGTATTTGAAAAAGTATGTGAACATATACGAGATAACCTCTGAAGGTCCACTGTCCTTTTTATATAAATTTGAAAAGGAGACAAAATTGGATACTTGTTTTTTTAAATTTTGTTTTGACCGTTTGAAGTCCATTTTAAATGCACTTCAGGTAGTGCATGTAGATGATTACTCAGCATTAAATATTGTGTGTAACTTTTGTACCTTGTTAGGGAGTTACTTTCAGGGTTTCATTATTATATGTGAACCTTATCCTGAGGCCACAGGTATATATGACCCCGTGATTCAGTTCGCTTGTTTAGATTCATCCATCGCAATGAAGTCAGTGATTAAAAAATATAAATCTGTTATTTTAACAAGTGGTACAATTACCCCATTAGAGTTATATCCTAAGTTATTAAATTTTAAGACTGTGTTAACAGCATCTTTTCCCATGTCATTCGACAGAAACTGTGTGTGTCCTCTGATCGTCACGAAGAGTTCAGATCTCGTTCCTCTGTCATCTCAGTTTTCTTTACGAAGTGATATAACTGTTATTAAGAATTATGGCATGCTGCTTGTGGAGATGTGCAAAACTATCCCCGATGGTATAGTTGCTTATTTTCCTTCATACATTTACATGGAGGAGGTTATTTCTTCATGGTATGAACTAGGCATTATAGCAAATATCCTCGAGTATAAATTAATATTTATTGAAACCAAGGATATAGTTTCTACTACAATTGCTCTGCACAATTTTAAGAGGGCATGTGATTTGGGCAAAGGAGCTGTTTTTTTATCCATTTGTCGTGGGAAAATTGCTGAAGGGATTGATTTCGATAAACATTATGGAAAATGTGTGATTCTTTTTGGTATCCCCTACCAGTATACTCTTTCCAGGATACTCAAATCGAGGTTAGACTTCTTAAAAGAGACATACAACATTCAAGAAAATGAATTTTTAACGTTTGACGCGATGCGCCAGGCTTCCCAGTGTGTTGGTCGCATTATACGAAATAAGAAGGACTATGGTATAATGATTTTTGCGGATATTCGTTATGCACGTAACGATAAGAAGAGCAAGCTTCCTCCATGGATTATAAAATGCATGGACATTTCTAATGTGAATTTAACTGTTAGCACGGCTGTGAATATATCTCGCAAGTTCCTTTTGAACATGTCTCAGGAGTATAAGGAGACTGGCCAGACGAAGCTCTCGCAGGAGCTCATTTGCAATCAGGCCAAGTGTTGGGCGCTCGTCAAATCGGTGCTCAACATGGACCACTTTATATGAATGGTGCGTTGCTTTTCTTAGCGGTCAGTACAGCGTGGCGTCTTCGTGCCCGGCTTGCCGCTTTGATCGCGGTATGGGTGCGGGCGCCGCTCACTTTTTTTTTTTTTTTGTCTTCATCAATCCATCTGTTTCCCATTTTTTTTTTTACCGCTTATCTAAAACAGCCTAAAACACGTGTGGCACCCTCCCGTGGAGTGAAGACACACTGCTTCGCACATTTTGTGAGGGTTTTTTTTTCATTCGTTAGCGAAGTTGCGCATACACGCACACACACACACACACACACACGTAGTGCTTCGTTTTCCCACCGGTGAATGTGCGGTGGCCTCACGAGAGGTACCTGCGCGCGAGCACATAGTGCAGGTGTTGATCGAGCTTTTGATTTGTCAGCGGGATGAAGTAGTCGAAGGCATGCAAGTATGTCTTGTAGTTGACGAAGGTGTTTCCATCTGCAACCAACATTTTTGGTATGAGGACGTTTCTAATGTAGGGGTAGAACAATGGGAGGTCGGTGCAAACGAGCAGGTCATACTTCTTTGTAACATTTGTTATTGTATTGTGATCACAGATGTCCTTGCGCTGAATGTTCTTAAAATAATTTTCCAAGTTGACTTCTTTGTGTTTGTTACCCACGATGATGACCTCGCCACCGTTTTCCTTCAGCAGCTTCAAAAACTTGTATGCCCTTTTTAAGTAGAGCATGCTCACGTAGGGGTCCACCACGTAGTGGTTGTTGATTCTGCTCCCGATCAGGTTGTATTGCATGGTGGGCCGAAGAGGGGCAGAAACGGACAAGCGAACAAAGGCGGCCTAGATGCGGTGTGTGTGGGGGAGCTTCCGTCGTTCACCTCTACTACGTTCTTTTTTCTCTCTTCGTGGCGCTGACCCCGTTTGACGTCCCTTCTATGTCATGCTCGTCTGGGGGAGAAGAGCAGGAAAGGCCTACGTTCGTTTGCACAGTGTTCCTACGTGGGGTCTCTCCGAACGACTGAACGTGGTAGCAGAGGCGAATGGTTCAGCTGCAAAGGGGGCAAGGTCCTCTAAATGCAGAAAAGCATCGCTTCGGTTCGGCACTCGCAAAAGGGGAAGAAAAAAAAAAAAGCACACATGAATATGAAGAGTAAAGGTTTCATCACATCAGGTTAATGTGCAGAGAAAAGCGCAAGGGACAAAAAAAAAAAAAAAAAAAAAAAA
>NW_012192622.1:87080-90059 GCF_000956335.1 Plasmodium fragile | reverse complement strand
TTTTTTTTTTTTTTTTTTCCCCTTGTTCGGCTTTATCGGAGGAAGGTGTTTCATTTTTTGAGTAGAAAAGGACGTTTAAAACGAGGGACGACTTTTGCTCACGTACATTTTAATCACGTTCGTGTACGTCCCCAATCCACCCCACGCCCTGTGTTATATATTACTTCAAAGGGGAAGTCACATCGTATTGACGGAGAGGACGGAATACTGACCCACTTCATTCCTTCCTCAGAGAAG
The DNA here is from genome assembly GCF_000956335.1 of Plasmodium fragile. Lineage (NCBI taxonomy): Eukaryota > Apicomplexa > Aconoidasida > Haemosporida > Plasmodiidae > Plasmodium > Plasmodium fragile. Next base: position 89,822 of record NW_012192622.1, on the reverse strand, counting down.
AAAGCCGCACGCGCATGAAACGTGTGTTATCACTTGTACTCACTTGCACCGGCACAGAATGCCAAACGGACTGCCGCGCCTGCGGGCTCTCTTCACCAGTTGGGTGAGGAATAGCGCGACGAGCATGAAGGAGCAATCAGTACATATGAGGAGGAAGCCCATGCCATGTAATAAATTTATTCAGACGAGGCAGATGACCCAAGGGGCAAGGAACAACGGCACTGCCAAGGCAGCGGCAGCCACAGGAGGGACGATGCTACTCATCTCCCCCATCATGTTTGAAGCAAAACACAAAGAGGAAGAAAACAACCCCAAAACAGAGTACATATTCATGGCGGGAAAGACGATTGACTTTTTAACTCAAAAAATATTTGAAAATGAATTTGGCACGTCCATTCTTTACTTAACTTTCTTTGTTGCCTACCTGGCCCTGCTTGCACACGATAATAAAATTAACCTCCTGGTGCACAAGCTGAAATTTAAATATGCCAATAATATGTTTAGCATTGGCCACCCCAATTATTCGAAGTATTTAAACAAGCTCAGGACCCCCCGGAAGGGTACCTAGGTGTGGGGTAATACATTTGGAGAAGACGCCGACCGAGCGGTGGTACCATTCTCTCACTGTTTGGCAGAGACACACACTAGAGAGGCATCACTTACAGGTGAATGTGTACTTCTTTTCGTGTGACTGCTATGCCGTTTCACATCGTTCACACCTTTGTTTTGTGGACCGTTCCGAGGAGAGAGCTGTCCAAGGAACCCCCACCCCTGTTTTTTTACCTTTTCCCATTTCCACATATAAAGCAGAGCAACACGGAGACCATTCACTTCGTGTAGCTTGTTAATACTTGCATTTGCGAACCCCCATTTGAACGCTCCTTTTTTTTTTTTTTTTATTTTTTTTTTAACAAGCTGGGAGACAACCCAAACGCTCACAAAACGATTGATAAGGTTTTAGTGTGCACACCTCAGTGGGGGATCTTTTCCCCGTCGGCTGTTAGTAAAGGTGAAAATATTCTTCACGTTCGCTGCATGACCGTGACCACTCGGGTGTATTTTACCCAGCCATAGTAATCCCCCTTGGATTTCTTTTTTTTTTTTTTTCTTTTCTTTTTATCCTGAGAAGGATGTTGCATCGAAAAGGCAGTTAAGGAATTGGTCTGTGTGGTGACGGTGTTTTGTTCCCACACTATATGTTGTTCTTGCACATGGGTGGTTCCCTTTTTTGTAAGGAGAAGGAGGAGTTCATTTAGGCCAAGCATCGTGCCGATCGAGGTGTGCACAACAGGTATCTCCATCTCCATTTGTGAAGTGGTAAAAGAAGTGCTCGAAAAAAAAAAAAAAAAAATACGAAATGGAGGAAAAAGGCCTAATGACAAGGTGGCAAAATCGCCTGACCTGTTCATATTTTTTTTTTTTTTGTTTTTTATACAAAGTTGCACAAACGGGGAGTTAACGGCTAAAGGAAAATGCTCCTTCTCTGCAATGTGGAGGTAGGAGTAAGTTCGCGTGGAAGAGAACGTTGACACACAAAAAAAAAAAAACATGTTGAAAGAACAAGTGCCCACTGGAGATGACGCTGAGGGAGAGAAGTAATTGCCTCACATATTTTAAAACCCCCTGGAATGAAAATATTCCCCCGAAAAATATGATCAAGTTGGGTAACGTCGGTTGGCACCTCCTAACACGGGCAGATGGCTTCAAACTGGGGGGACAGTTCTGTTGCAGTAGAGGGGTGTGCACCTTGTCAGTATCGCGTCTGTCGAAGCATCCTTACAAGCCGAAGACGAAGGAGATTATTCACCCACACGTGACGCCACCGGAATTCCTTTCCCCATCGGACTGCTTTGAAGCGAAGACGAACGAACTGCAGCAGTACCTACCAAACAATTATTATCGAACCAAGTGGATAGAGTCACTAAGGTCTGGCGAACACTTGGGAAGTGATTACCCCTGGAACTTATTGCCTCACTGGAAGTTTTGGAGGAAGCGAAGGTACAATGTTTTGTATGAGGAGATTCCCTGGTTTGTGTCGAAGGTGAAGGGCGTTTCGTATTACCATCGTCTGAACGTGTGGATGGTGCAGTGGGTCGAGGACGGGGTGCACCGGATCCGTCGCTTCCGGTGTGCGTTTGGAGTTCTTCAGGCGAAGTTGGCGGCTGAACAGTTTAGGAGGAACTTGGAGCAGTCGGGGCGCGTGGACAACCGCAAGTCGGAGCGCCAGCTGCGCATGGACTACATTCAGAAGCGGGACGAGCGTCTGCTGCGGAAGAAGCGCTACTCGAAAATTTCCAAGGGTCAGTTTTAGCGTGGGGAAAACCCTATCGTTACGGCGTAGACGTACACCTTTTTTGTGCCGGATTGACCCATACACATGGAGAGCTGCCCACCGAGCGTCCAATCATTTTACCTACCCACGCGTGGTGATTACAACGCATAGGTGGGGCGCACATCTGGAAAGGCATTTTCCCCCCTGCCGTTGAGGGGAACGGGAATGCGTCTTCCATTTTTTTTTTTTTTCTTCCTACACAACTGCATTACGCATTGCGCATTGCGCGTATTAGATCAAAGTGGGGTTTTGTCTTAAGAGTAACGTTTAAAAAAAGGGGGAGGCGAAGAATAAGAAGAAAAAAAAAAAAAGCAGCGATATAAGGAAAAAAAAAGGGAAAATCGTGCCCATTTTTATAGGGCAAAAAAGAGGGGACAAAGCTTTGTTGATTATGCCCCCCCCCCCCCCCC
>NW_012192622.1:83851-84702 GCF_000956335.1 Plasmodium fragile | reverse complement strand
TTTCCCCCCCCCCCCCCCCCTGCAGCGGACTTTTCAGAGTGTGTCAAAAAACATGCGTTTAATTTCAGGCGTGCAATACTCGATAGCCAATTTCAGACGAACGTCCAGCGTATTATCACAGTTAATTTTCCTATTAGGAGTGGTAAGGATGATTCCCCCGAGGCATGAGTTGCCTTCATTATCACTGGAGGGAGGGGGAGGCAAATAATTTCCGGTCTTGTCAATTTCAATTTTAACACTCTTAGTAACATTAAATTGCTTTTTCAATTTTTCATTGTATTTTTGTATAGCATCATGGAGGCAGTTTTCCACAATGGCCTTATCCACATTTCTGCAGCGGACAATGACATGAGGTTCCTGCATGTAGAACAGGGACTGAACAATGAGGTCGATGATCAAATTTCTATACTTGTCTTTATCCTTATACAATTCCCCAAGTCGTTCGCTACTTATTTTATAAATTTCCTTAAACACTTGGTCCTTTGCACACATTTTTTTTAAACGAGCTTTGTTAATGGCGGACGATCGACTGATCGACCTTTTAATTTCCATCTGTTTAGATTTCTTCTGAAATTCTAATCTTATTTTTTCTTTCATTTTTTGCACTATGCGTAATTTTTCAATGTTGAAATCTTCTAATGCTTTGGCCTCGATTTCGTGTGCCTTGTCCTTGGCCTCGTTGAGGATGAAATTTACCATTTGCTGGATTTGCTTTTGCGCTTCGTTGTCGTCCTGCGGGGGGGTGGGGGGTGGGGCGTTCATGGGTTCATCGGTTCATGGGTTCATCGGTTCATCGGTTCATCGGTTCATGGGTTCATGGGTTCATCGGTTCATCGGTTCATGGGTTCATC
>NW_012192622.1:75877-79981 GCF_000956335.1 Plasmodium fragile | reverse complement strand
GGTTCATCGGTTCATGGGTTCATCGGTTCATCGGTTCATCCGTTCATCAGTTCATCCGTTCATCAGTTCATCGGTTCATCCGTTCATCAGTTCATCCGTTCATCAGTTCATCCGTTCATCCGTTCATCCGTTCATCAGTTCATCAGTTCATCCGTTCATCAGTTCATCAGTTCATCACCGTGTAGAAAACGGTCAAGTGGGGCAATCGCAACGCTATCAAACACCGCGCAATTATTTTTTTTTTTCTTCTTAACCACGCCCTTGAAACACTCGTCCCCCGTGGATACGTTTTCTTCACTCCACGGAGTTCAAATCGTTACTCTCTCTGTTGTTCAAACTTACCAGTGCCATTTTTGAGTCAATCGGTTTGGTTAAGCGTCCCAGGGGGAGGAGCAAAAAAAGGAAATCAAAAAGGAAATCAAAACAGCAGGCAGAAGAGGAAAGCAGCAACGATAGCAGCAACGATAGCAGCAACGATAGCAGCAACGATAGCAGCAAGCCGAAGTGGATGGGTTGATGAGATGCGGCGAGCGTGCCAACACTAAACGGTGAGAGGATGAAAAGCGCTGCCCTTCGTGGCGTGCCAAACAAACATACGTTGCGGAGGGGACGTAAAATTATTTGTGTAAAACCATAAACGCCGCATGATCTCCCTTTATAGGGGTAAAAATGTTATCCTAGCGCGGAGGGGGGGGGGATGTATTCGCGCAAGTTGCGAAGTTGCCACACGGGAGGGAAATTAATTTTTGTGAAAAACGCATCCGTGTATGCAGTGCGGCATTTAACCTGCGTGGGGAGATATGCAAAAAAAAAAAAAAAAAAAAATTTTTTTTTTTTTTTTTTTTTTTTTTTTTTTTTTTTTACCCAAGGGGGAGGGAAAATATGTGAGCCGCTATCAGGCGAGGGGGCCTCAGCAGGAGGGAAGGTTCCACTGAGTGTAAAAATAACATTACATTTTCATTCGTTTGTTTGCCAACTTTGCTTCTTTTTTTTATTTATTTTTTTCCCCATTTGTAAAGTTCCCACGGGAAAAAAAAAAAAAGGTGAAGCAAATGAGGTGGACCATGGGGAAAGGGAGAACTGAGCGGGCCACGCGCGTCGTCCGCTGTCCTAGCGACTGTGGTGTAGTTTGTCGCCCTCTGCAATTGGTATATTCGCTTGGCACATAAAAGAGTTTGTCACCCCATTCGAAACGTTCTCATGGAGGTCGTGCCAAACGATAGTGACACCCCACTGTGGAGAGCGCGCTAGCCGGTTATTGTGCCCGTTGACGGTTTGCGCTTCCCCCCCCTTGGGGGTGGCAAGCCGTTAGGGAAAGGACTTCAGAAGGGAGAAGCGCACACCATGTATAGGAGGTAGAGCTTATTCCTCATTCATAAGCTCTTCACTGGGGCAGAAGCAGCGCAGCAGAAGAGAAGCAGAAGCGCCGCAACGGAGGTATCGATTTAAGTTTTGTTCACCTAGTAGGATCTGTGTTATCCGTTTGCTGTGTTCCTTTTCGTTGAATAAAAAATAAATAAGAAAAAGTTTTCCTTGCGTGTCCTGCTGCAGATGTCTCCCCTGTTTTTTGGTGTTATGCGGCAGGACAGGAAAAAAGTCTCCCATGGGGAGAAGAAGCTAACGAGATTGTACTTTCTTTTTTTGGGGGGGGAACCCTACCCCTGTCGTCACATTATGCTAGCGGAAAAAAAAAAAAAAAATTCAAACTGAGCGGGCGGTGAATAAAGCAATGGGGATAAAATCTCCCCCCATTTGACTTGGCCACTGGTGAGAAGGCAGCGGCTTCGCGATCGGTCTCCCCCTCTTTCTCTCTCTCACCGTGCGTGTGTGTGCAAGCACGTGGGAAGGTTTGCTTGCGTAGGACGGGGTACCTACGTACAACTCACTTTTATTTATATGTGTGTAAAGTTGCTCGTGATTCGATTCTTTATACGTGGAAGTGAGGACCCCAATAAGCTACTTCCCCCTTCCCTCATGGTTCACGGCGTTTCCTGACATGGCGGCTGTGTAGCGAGGCTGAGGCAGGCAACCCGAAGGGGAAGCAACTTAATTGAAGTGGGTGTTCGTCCACAGTGCCCCGGAGAATAATCTGTTGGATAAAGGGTTTGTGTAGGGGGCAGGGGCGGGAGAAGGACGGGTAAGTTATGCGCATCCGTTTAGCCAGGGTGTAAAGGTCAGTTTTTTTTTTTTTTTTTTTTTTTTTTCGATTTGCGGCTTTCCGCGTAGAATTGTTGAGAGCACGTCGAAAGAGGATTGGGGTTACACACTTGAGGTAACTGTTCTGAACGAAGTGGTGAACACATGAGTGGAAAAAAAAAAAAATGGTGTAGCAGCCGCATAGCGCAGCACCATGTTGTTTGTTTTTTTTTTTTTTTTTGGGGTGGAAGTAGGCAGGTTCAATCGCGCGATTTGCCCTCCTCACCGCGCAGAATAAATCTATGTTCTCTCTCTTTTTTTTTTTTTTTTTTTTTTTTTTCGAAAATGGGTATTACACCAATTTAAGCATCGTTTTGCCTCCAAAAAAAATGAAAGAAATTCCCCCCCATTTTGTATGTACAAAAAAAAAAAAAAATGAAGTACGAAAGGAGTGTTGTGTAAACAACGCCCACCTGACAAACGTTTACACACATAGGGTCACCTATATGAAGAGGGGCACAGAAGAACTATATACACCTTCAGCGCGTGCTTCTACACATTACATTTCCTCGAGTGACGCATATCATGTAGCATTCCCTCATTCCTTTTAACAAGTGTGAGGGGGGAAAAAATGACCTCTGAAATATGAAAGCCATATGTTCGACCGTTTATGCTTTGAAACTGTTGGAGTTCTTCCCGTGGATGGATGATGTGTTCAAATTAATGTACCTGGTAAAAGTGGCTAGCTCATTTGCGTGGCCTACATGCTTGCTGTGCGTGTTTACAATTTTTGTGTCCTCCTGCGCGCTTCCCCATTATCATCACCTCCTTCTTTCATTTCACACATTCGCATATCTTTTTTCACCTCCCTTCCTTGTTCCCCTTCACCATCTTTCGTAGAATAGGTCTTGGAAGAGGGTCATCCTGGACGTGATAAACAATACGAATTTTTTAAGGAGGAAAAAAATAATGCGACTGAAAAATAGGAGAAGCATTTTGCTGATTCTCAAGTACATGAGGGGGGTCTCCCCGGTTGGGGATGACTTGCCCACACCGATCGACCGAGTTGAATATCCATTCGTCGACAATATAAACCAGTGCCCCTTCCCCAATGTTCTGTAAGTGGCTCTCCTGTGGACACTTCCTACTCCCCCCCCTTTCCGTTGCTCATTTTAACGACCCAACCGTGTGGTAGCAATTATGTGTCCACACACACACACATCTCCCCCTGCCGAAGGACAATTATATATTAAAGCCCACTGTTGTGCCTTCTTTGTCCTTTCCCCCCCCCCCTGCAGTGAACTAATTATTGGCTCGTGTAACCCTAACCCGTTGTTCTTCAACTACATTCAGAATAGCTTTCCCCGGCTGATGTGCTTCAAGCTAATTATAACGTCGCCCGTGTGCATCCCTCTTATAAAAAACTTTTGTTTCAACTCCAAGAACCTCAGGTACATAATAATAAGCATTGTGAACCAACAGCTGGTTACAGACTACCGGGAGAAGTTGGAGAAGAACCTGAGCAACTTCTTTCGCCAGTGGGGCATAAACATCACGCTTATAACGGAGCTGGGCTCGTAGCGATGAACCGGTAGACATGGTGACATGTACAAGTGATGACCCAGTTAAGACGTGCGGCTGTTCGAGCATTGATCCATCGAGCACGCCGCTACACTTTCTTCCGCTTTTCTTTTTCTATACCCACTTTAAATTTTTTCTGTTTTTTCTTTTGTTCCTTTTTTTTGTTCGTTTCACCCATTTGGTGTTCCACCCCCTTGTTGTCATCCCGAGTTGAGCATTTCCTTGTGGGGAGAATTACCCCATGTGGACGTTGCACCATTTGATCCTCCGCTGCTGTATCCCCTTTTTTTAAATTTGTTCTCATTTTACCTATGCGCATTATAGGAGCGGGTAATACCCCCCCCTGTACACGCACGATGTTTTTTTTTTTTTTTTTTTTTTTTTTTT
>NW_012192622.1:70841-74872 GCF_000956335.1 Plasmodium fragile | reverse complement strand
GAACTAATTATTGGCTCGTGTAACCCTAACCCGTTGTTCTTCAACTACATTCAGAATAGCTTTCCCCGGCTGATGTGCTTCAAGCTAATTATAACGTCGCCCGTGTGCATCCCTCTTATAAAAAACTTTTGTTTCAACTCCAAGAACCTCAGGTACATAATAATAAGCATTGTGAACCAACAGCTGGTTACAGACTACCGGGAGAAGTTGGAGAAGAACCTGAGCAACTTCTTTCGCCAGTGGGGCATAAACATCACGCTTATAACGGAGCTGGGCTCGTAGCGATGAACCGGTAGACATGGTGACATGTACAAGTGATGACCCAGTTAAGACGTGCGGCTGTTCGAGCATTGATCCATCGAGCACGCCGCTACACTTTCTTCCGCTTTTCTTTTTCTATACCCACTTTAAATTTTTTCTGTTTTTTCTTTTGTTCCTTTTTTTTGTTCGTTTCACCCATTTGGTGTTCCACCCCCTTGTTGTCATCCCGAGTTGAGCATTTCCTTGTGGGGAGAATTACCCCATGTGGACGTTGCACCATTTGATCCTCCGCTGCTGTATCCCCTTTTTTTAAATTTGTACAACGTGTTCCCTCATATATTGTTGTCTTGGGTTGAATATTACACTAGTATTGCAGGTTTTTTTTTTTTTTTTTTTTTTTTTTTTTTTTTTTTGACTTTTACCCTTGCTCATGGGCAGGTGTGCAGGATTTTGCACGCTTTGGCGAGGGGCGTCCTTGTGCAGCAGGCTTTATGGCACAGTTCCGTTGTGTTATATTAGTTCCGCTGTGTTATTAGTTCCCCCTCTTTGTTTGCTTAGTGTGTGTGTTTGGTGAATCACTCATGTGATTGGTTAGTTTACTCGTTTGTTTTCCTTTTGTTTCTGTTTTTTCCCTTTTGCTCTACCACCCGAGGACATTCCCCTGGTGGACTGCTCAAATGGCATTCTCCGAGCGAAACGAGACGGCCAAAGAGCGAAGAAAAAAAAAAAAAAACAAACTTAAAAAAAAAAGGCATGCCGATTTGACCATAATATAGAAGTCACTTGCGCGCATTAAGACTTTGAATCCGATGACGACACACCGCAGAGTGGCCTAAAACATACTGTGCAGGGGTGGGTGGGGGAAAATTTTTTTTCCTTCTTCCCTTTTCATTTGGAGGATCATTTGTCCCGACGTGCAGAGAAGTGTTTTGTACACCTCGGGCAGTCGTCACCTCTCCTTTACACTCAGTGCCCCCATGTCCACATGGAGCGCATTTGTCACTTACCATGATGAGCGCATTGAGGTAAACTTATACTACCTGCTAAGACTTCAATCGCCTGCCACGACGGTACACGCGTATCTCGTCTAGTGCATATACGTGGACGGTTCCTCTTCCCGCTGCTGCTGCCGCTGCTCATTCTTGCCCCGGGGAATTCCGCATGATGAGCAGAAGCGAGTGAGAAATAATAATTGGCGAAAGTGGCAAACGGATTTTAAGTGGGCAGTGGATAATTGACCATTTAAAAAAAAAAAAAAAAAAAGGAAAAAAAAATAAAATAGCAAAAAAAAAAATAGCAGAAAAAAAAGGAAAAAACAAATGTAAAAAAAAAAAAAAAAAACAAAAAAAAAAGTGCAGCAATAGCCATTTGAATAATAGTAAATCAAATTGCATCACCAAACAGCTTGCGGCCAACTGCGTGCGAGTTCCCAGTGGAAAAAAAGAAAATAAATGATAATCGTGTATATGACGCACAAGGCCTGTTTTGTTTCACCTGAATCCTAGTTTGCTCGAGAGTTTGTCTCCACTGCACCTTTGCATCTCCTGATCCCTCAGTGCTGCTGCCGATTGTTCCTAACTGCTTCGTTCATCGCCGTGGAGCGGTTTGCCCCCTGACGTTGTGCAGAGGTTTAAAGGAAGAGGGGCAAGGCCGTGCGCGTGGAGCGAAGCAGACGCGACACGAAAAGTGAGGCGAGCATAACAACGGACCAAGCACCATCGTTACACTTTATCATCACGCTACCATCACCGCTCCGGCATCACTACCATGGAGGAGCGGGTGAAGATGTTCATGGAGGTGACCAACTCGTTGGACGAGGAGGAGGCAGAGTCCATTTTGAAGACCTGTGAGGGAAATCTGGAGGTACGTCTCGTATGAGGAGGCACTTCGTGTGGCGTGTCGTCAGTTCTCCCCCTTTTTTTTTTTTGGTCTGTGGGGGGGGGTGGTGAACATTTTTGTGTCCTGGACCCGATGTGCACTTTATTTGTGAACCCCTCTCTCCCCTTATGCAGGAAGCGATATCGACGTACCTGAAGCAGGTTGACTTTCAGGCCCTGGACGAGGTGAGAAGAGGGGAGGTTCCGCCCTGTGCTCGTCACTATGCTTGCCACTTGCCGCTCTGTCGTCGCCACTCTGCTCGTCACTTGCCCGCTGTGTCGTCGCCACTGTGCTTGCCACTCTGCTTGCCACTCTGCTCGTCATTTGTCTCTTTTTTTTTTTTTTTTCTACCCCTGGTGAAGGAGGACCCCCCAGGAAACGGATCCGTGAGAAACCGCGGGAAGAGCCGCTGCCCAACCGGAGTAGCGACGAACCAACGGACAGCAAGAAATGAAGTGTATCAACGGAACGAAGAAAAAATCGAGCGAGCCAATTTGTTTAACGTATTAAATCAACTGGGATCATTAATATGCCCCATTGTAAAAAGTGTGTACAGCCTTTTGTCGGCTTGCTTAAAGTTAGTGAGCACGTACATCGTGAGCTCTCCTGAAAGAGATACGTTTGCAGCCTACTACGAGGAGAGGTTCGGCAAGAGACATATTAATTTTTTTAAAGGAAGTCTAAGTGAAGCCATTAAGGTTTCAGAGCGGGAGGAGAAATTACTTCTCGTATATTTACACATTGAAAATAATGACAGTTGTTACTTTTGTGAATCCATTTTTAACAATGAGGAGATTAAATCCTTTGTGGACAATTCTTGTGTTTTCTTTGCACAAGACATTACTAAGGGGGACATAAGGGAGTTGAGCAACGTCTTGAATGTTTTTATGCTGCCTCAGATTAGCATCATTCAGACTAGTCATGTGAAGGAGTATGAGGAGCTGTGTATCATTTATGGTACCCCAACAGCTACCCACATTTTGCACACGGTAGCGAATTGCATTGAACAAATGAATTCAAAGAAGGCAAAGCAGGATAAAATAAAAAAAAAAACATACAGCGATCGACTGATTCGAGAGGAACAGGACAGGGAGTATTTGGAGGCTCTTAAGAAGGATCAAGAGAAGGTTCAGGAAAAGAAGAAAAAGGAAGAGGAAAAAATGAAAAGGTTACATTTAAAAACAAATATTAAAAACAAGAGAAGGGAAATGGCAAATAAATTTCCTTTACCAATTAAAGCAAATGATAAGGTGACTAAAATCTGCATTAGGTTACCTAACGGAATGAAAATACAGGATAAGTTCAGTTTGAATCACACGCTAGAGGATGTGTATCAGTGGGCCGAGTGTTCAGAGTTCTTGGGGCAGAACTCCGCGAGTGGTAAGGGAGAGATTAGTGTTCCCTTAAAGTTTGATTTGATTTGTGGCCACACCAAGACCGTGCTGCAGCGCACGCGTAACGCGCTTAAAGAGTTCGACCTCTACCCCAACGCAGTGCTCAACATGAAATCACTGGACTCGTCCGATGAGGAGTGAAGAAAGTAATATGCACAAACGCCTTCCCAAATAAAGGGGCTCACCCAATAAAGAGGCGCACGATGGTTTGCGCGCCAGTGTGGCAAAAATACCCTGTTGGATTCTATCTCCATGGTTTGGCATTGCGCGTGACCTGTTTTATTATTGTTTTTCCCCTGTTCTATTCCAGCATCGTTGCCACTTTATCATTATTTCGTTACGTCTACGTGCCCTTTTCTTTCCCCTTTCCTTTTTTTTTTTTTTTCGTTTGGTGCATTTTAGCGTCCTAGTGTTGGCGAGTCGTGCTCTCCCAACCCCTTCCCCCTCCACAAACCTCCCCTTTGCCGCATACACACATGCGCAATGTTTATGTTCCCC
>NW_012192622.1:60762-69359 GCF_000956335.1 Plasmodium fragile | reverse complement strand
TTTTAGCGATAACACTTAAAGCCACTACGTTATAATGAGTAAAAAGCACACCACAGATGTAGCGTCCATGAGAGCAATCAGTCCGATGTGTCAAGGACCGCACCTTCCTCCAAAAAAAAAAAAAAAAAAAAAAAACAAAAAGCACACCTACACAAGGCTTGAACGTAGGCACACGTGTGCGATGGAACATAAAAGGAAGGGAAGAGCGCGGAAAGACGAGTGGACGCCAAAAATGAGCCATGTGTAAAGGAGATGAGAAAAATGGTTCGCATGATAAGACAGGGTTGGTTTGGACAAGCCCTCCGTTGCTCATCTTCCCTTTGCTTCTTTTGAGTAGTTTTTTTTTTTTTTTTTTTTTTTCAGTTCCCCCCTGAATCAGTTTTGCACCTTTCAAGGTTGTGGTTCCACACATGCACATGTGCGTGCGAAACTGATGCTTGGGGAAAGTCACCTAACCCTCCGTCGAAGCAGCACGAGAACCAACTGATGTCAACGCATTGCAGAAAAAAAAAAAAAAAAAAAAAGTGGAAGGGAAAGTAGAAAACAAAAGAGCCATGATATAAAAGAAAAAAAAGGAATTCATACAAAACGCAGGAGTAACTATGCTGTATTACGTTAGCCCGAACGGGGAAAGCCATCACTTGAGCGAAAAAAAAAAAAAAAAAAAAAAAAAGTAGAGACTTGTTCATGTGACATTCCTCGAGAGTGTCTCTCTTGCGTCGTTTCAATAAAAAAAACGTAAAAAGTCCTAATTTTGAATGAAGTGTAAAGGTAAGGAGTGATAAGAAGGGAACTCCTCTGAGCCTCTTCCATTTTCATCTGAGCACTTGGACAAGGAAGAAGCGAGTTAGACCGCCGTGTCGCCATCGAGAAGGTAAAAAGAGGAGCGAACTGGATATGAGCGTCGCGCTGAGTCGTATTCCATATTGCGTGGTGTTGTGTTGTGGTGGATGACGCCACGAAGTGTGGGACAAGAGCACACAGCAATGCAGGCCTACACGTTACACTGAGTGGCTGCCCCCTTTTTTTTTTTCTTTCGTGCGTGTCTTTCGTCAATCTGTTTCCTCCCCCGTTGTGTAGTGCATCGGACAGAGTGAACTGCCGCATGGGAATATACACACATGTGAATGGGTATATGTGAGTTAATTAGTTGCGCCCCCTCCCCCCTTCCATCAGTGATTACTTGCCCACCTGGCAGCCACCCAGGGCAGTCAAACCATACAAGGTAAAGCACAACACGAAACTGGGCCACAGAATGGACTACTTGGGGAGGGCAAAGCAAATTTTTACATGTGAACAAAGTTTACATGCAGGAAGGGGGTGGTCATACACATGCGGTTGTAATAGGTGTAAGTGTTTTTTTAAGTGGCCGCGCATATGGTTGGGTCCCCCCACTACCTGTCCCCAGTCTGCATCTTTTATTTTGTTTCGTTTTACGCGCACGCAACTTCCACCTGGAGTCTGTCCAAAATGGGTGGGACCCGCGGAGGGCAAATATTCCATCAGCCAGTGTGGCAATCATGCTAACAGCCATTGCGGCAGCTGTACCGCGCGATATACAAAAAACAGGCAGTTCGTATGTACACGCGTGCGCTGAATGGTGTGGTTGTTAGGACTTGTCCGTTTGGGGAAATTTTTCGTTGCGCCACTGCCAAGGGGGAAAGGCACCTGCGCAAGCGTATTGGTGCGTACTGGGGGAAGAGCAGGGGCAAACGGAGACCCGGTGGCGGACGCTCCGTTGTACATTTTTTTGCCAACGTTAAGTGAAAGAATTGGAAGGCGCTCCTTAATGTGTATTTTTTTTTTTTTTTTTTTTTTTTTTTTTTTGTTGCGTAGTTGCATCCGTTTGATTTGTTCTGAGCTCCGCTGCGTTTTTTTTTTTTTTCTTTTGTTTGGTTGCGCTGCGCTGTGTTTTGTTTTTCTTTGTTCTATTTTATTTCATTTTGCTTTGTTTTGTCACACCTCGCCGTGTTACAGCTAGCTGTATTTTTTTTTTTTTTTTTTTTTTTTTAACGCTGTCCGCTAGCTGACGTTTGGCTGACTCGGCTGCACCATTTTCAGCCCCGAACGTTGATCACATCGACGCTGCGTTTGCTTGTCCCTCCACCGTTTCTTCTCCACCACCCGATTAACAATGATTCAGTTTTTGAAAAATCTGCAGCTGCACAAGAAGAAGGACAGTGGAAGCACTAAAGAGTCGAAGAGGGAAAATAAAATGAAATATGAGGACTTCAATTTCATTCGAACTCTTGGCACAGGTGTGGATTCCTCAGGCGTAGGGGCAAGGTGGCCAATTGAGCGATCTGTTCAAGTGAGCAATTTTGCATAGTCTGATCCGAACACCCCCCCCCCCCCCTTGCGCAGGTTCCTTCGGAAGAGTGATTCTCGCGAGGTACAAGAATGAGGACTTCCCCCCAGTGGCTATCAAGCGATTTGAGAAAAGCAAAATCATCAAGCAGAAACAAGTAGACCATGTCTTCTCCGAGAGGAAAATCCTCAACTACATCAACCACCCGTTCTGTGTAAGGAGGAGCGGAGGGAGAAGCGTGAACGGAGAGAGCGGTGCGAACGGGGGTTATTTCAACGTAGCTGCTTCAGCTGTGCTACTCCAACTGCACTACTTCAACTTCGCTACTCCAACTGCACTACTCCATATGTGCTGCACGTCCCCCCTGCAGGTCAATTTGTATGGGTCATTCAAGGACGAGTCCTACCTGTACCTTGTGTTGGAGTTTGTAATTGGGGGCGAGTTTTTTACTTTCCTCAGAAGAAACAAGCGCTTCCCTAATGACGTGGGGTGCTTTTACGCGGCGCAGATCGTGTTGATATTTGAGTACCTCCAAAGTTTAAATATAGTTTACAGGTGGGTGCGCTAGGGGTGGAAGTTTTAATTTGCACTCGTTTGTGGTTTTCGATGCACTCGGGGATACCCCCCCCCCTACCCACACACAGACGAGAAGCCACCCCCACGTGTGTCCATCCACCTGTCTTATCATGATCGCTTCTCCCCCCTCCCCCTCACTTGAGCAGAGACTTGAAGCCAGAAAACTTACTGCTCGACAAGGATGGGTTCATAAAAATGACTGACTTTGGATTCGCAAAAGTTGTGGACACGCGCACGTATACCCTGTGCGGGACCCCTGAGTACATTGCGCCGGAGATCCTCCTCAACATCGGGCACGGCAAAGCGGTTAGTGCACAGTGGGGCATCCTCCCCCACACCCCCTAATACACACGCGATGTAGCTTCTGCTGCGCAACCCACGTTGACACACCTGGCGCATACATTTGGTTAAACCAAAAACTTCTCGTTACCTCTCCCCCCCTTGTGCAGGCAGACTGGTGGACCCTAGGAATCTTCATTTATGAAATCCTGGTGGGGTGTCCCCCTTTCTACGCAAATGAGCCCTTGTTGATTTACCAGAAAATTCTGGAGGGCATAATATACTTCCCTAAATTCTTAGACACGAATTGCAAGCATCTCATGAAGAAACTTTTGTCCCATGACTTAACCAAGCGATACGGAAACCTCAAGAAGGGTGCTCAGAATGTGAAGGAGCACCCGTGGTTTGGTAACATCGACTGGGTTAGCTTGCTGCACAAAAATGTAGACGTGCCTTACAAGCCAAAGTACAAGAATGTTTTCGACTCCTCCAACTTTGAGAGGGTTCAGGAGGACTTAACCATTGCGGATAAAATTACAAACGAGAACGACCCCTTCTTTGACTGGTAGGGGGTGGCTTTCGTTCCGTTTTGCTTTGGTTCCATTTTGCTTTCGTTCGGTTTTTCCCCGTTGCGCTCTCGTTCTAGTTCACATTTTTTTTTTTTTTTTTTTTTTTTTTTTTTTTTTTTTCCGTTGTTTTTGTCTTTATGCACAATTCGAACGACTTTTTCGTGTCCCCGTCGTAATTGTCCATATCTGTCTCAACTGGAGGAAGCGATTGAAGGGGGACCAAGTGGCCGTTCGTGTGACGTGGCGAGTCGCTTTCTGGGGAAAGGTAACCTCTCGCGTGGCGTGGAGAATTGATCAGGAGGTGTGTGATAACCCCTTTCCTGAGTAACGATGCGGCGACGTGTGGGCAGATGGCACGCTACTCCAAACCAAGTTTTCCCCCCCACTGTATGCAACATTCTCCCCCTTGTAGACTCCCCCCATTCTATGCTTCAACACCATGGAAGGAAAAACAAACTGATATACAGTTGCGATTGGTTTAGGACATGATAAAAAAAAAGAAGTTACCACTGGGGTCTTCGTAGAGGGCCACACCACCCCCAAGGGGGTTATGTATATGCAGCAAAGGGGGGGTTACCAATATGACTGCCCACCTGGGTGACTCTCCCACTGCAGGAGGGGAAAACTTCACCTGAGTGTCACATTTTTATAATTTAAAAGGTAAATTAAATCGGGTGCAATTTTGTTCACAGTTATGTATTCCGTGTGTTTCATCTCCCCCTTGTCCTCTCTCGTAGGAAGAGGCTGGAGGGAAGGAAATAAATTTTTTTTTTTCTTTTTCCTCTTCGCCTCCTTGTCCACTTTGGTGGCCCTTCGTATATCATTCCCGCATGGAAAATCCATTCCCTTTTTGTAACTATATAGTAGATCAGAGCAGTTGACATTCTTCAAACTTTTATTTTGTACAGTGTTGTTCGCGTCATATGGTTCGGGCCATGTGTACAGTTTTATGTGTACCTTAACAAGTTTGAAAAAATATTTGTACATGTAGTAGTGGTGTCCGAAGATGCTTGAGGGGGAAGGTCCTAGGTAGGTGGTGAGATTTTCCTTGGCGGGTACCTTGGGCAAGAATTGGCATTTCCGGTCCATCGTTTCAATCAGGTCGTCTGAGGGTGTGCAGGGGCAGAGGTGTGGATTAGCATTATTATATATATAGCGTGGGTTAGAAAACAGGGGGGGGGGGTGTCTCTCGTCATCACTGCACCGCATCGACGGGACGGATGCAGAGGAGAATTACCATCGTTGTTGAAGAAGAAGACATGGGGACACAATTCTTTATATCTGTCTCTGTCGCAGATCTTCTCCTTTAAAAAAAAGGCTTCCTTCATTCTGTTATAAAGCACAAGTTCCACGAGATCGAGTATCCGATCTGCATTTTTTTCAAAGCAGCTGGTTTTACTCTCTTGTCTTTTTATCGTATGGGAGATGTACTGAAGGTACTTGTCCTTGTTGTGTTTGTCTAGTGTATCCTCTGATGGGAGTACCTGTTCTAGGTGTTCCTCCTCACGGTGCAAGACCATGTGTGCACTCTCTCCTCTACAATACGCATGGATGGAAGGTGAGAAATTTTCAAAATTGCTCAAATTTTTCAACGGATGGTCTGCGAACAATGTGATGTCCCTTTTGTTGAGCTGCCCTGTGATAGTACCCCGTGGCACTTCTTTTTTGTTTTTCCTTTTAAGGCACACACTGTTATGCTTTTTCTTGTGGACACGCGGGTCGTAATTTGTGTATCTTTTATTCATTTTAAATGTTTTGCACCTTTCCAAGGTTCTCCTCCTTTTTTGAATGGTACATTTTGTATGTTCTCTGGTGAAGCTTGTGCCATGTACCCTCTGGTGGGTTGAATAGAGCCACATGCTGCTGTATCGACTTGTGTAATGGAGGAGTGAAGAAGTCTCCTCCTCCCTCAGAGGCCGTCGGTAGGTTTTTTCTTGGTTGGACTCGACCGATGGCCGCGCGTACTCATCGCCGCGTTGTAGTAATTCCTCCCCATCTCTGCACGTGGAAGCACTTGCCCCGGCTCTCCACTTCGAATGTGTTGAAGAGCCCCTGTCTCTGCTCTCATTATCAATCGCGTCAGTCCCGTCAAAGTAGTTTCTGCCACCTAGTATGTTATTGTATATGTTGCTCATTTTTCCATGAGAGTTGAAGAAAATTTCATTCTCCATCTTAAAATCTTCATAAGTATATGTGAGGGTTCTTCGCTTGGCCTCACTGTGTGCGCTCGTGGCGCAGAAGGGGGGACGTAGGGGTTCGTCCCGCATGCTGAGGTGGAGCCCTTCGCACAGGTTGTTTAAGAGGAATATTCCGTTTTTGCCCAGCTGAACTTGCACTCCAGACAGCATGTGAATGGCAAAGAAATGAAAAAAAAATATATATAAATTACTACCTGTTCGTGGGTCACTACGTAAAGAAAATGTGTGAATGGAGGAACCTATACACATGTGGCCCTTCCCCGGCGCACCCATCACACGTTAAGAATGCTTCTGTGCGGATGCAGTTTTGCGTTTGTCCAAGCCTGGTTCAGAAGCGACTCACATTTGTATCGAGGGAGTTTTGTCAGGAGCAAGTTTACAAAGGGGACAAACTTGGAGTGATTACATTTGGGGAGGGAGATGTAGATTCATGCTCCCCCTTGGGGATGTGCTGCACGTCTGTCTGGAAGATGAAGAAAATTTTTTTTTGGTGTGGACAGATGCTTCGTTGCGTGGGCTTCTCAAATGAACCCAGGGGAATCAACACGTGGCAGATTTTTGCGTCTTTAAAAAAATTGAAGTACCGTTAAGGTACGATGCTGTTTAGCGTATGGTTTGTGAAAAAGGTTCGCAGCTGGGTTGCGTTGCGCGCGCCAGTTGGATTAAAAAAAAAAAAAAAAAAAGCAAAAAAGGAATAAATAAATAAATTGTTTGTGGTGGTGCAGTTTTTATTACGTATAGGTGTACACAAAACATGTGTGGGTAGTTGTGTGCACGTGTTTTTGCCGGAGCGCTTCCGCATGCGCATGCGAGGGGGGGAAAATCGATGGGTGCCCATTTCGTGCCTTGGTGAATTCAGCTGGACCAGGAAATTTTTATCGAGTGCTGGGGGGTGACCTTGAAGCTCTGCAAGCCGTTCATGGCAACCTCCCCATTCTGGTACGAGCTGAAGTCCACAAAGGCCACGTTCCTACCAGGGATGTGTCTGACCTCACAAAACCCAGGGTACTGATTGAAGAGAATCTCCAGAGCATTCTTATTGATTTCATTTGGAAGGTTTTGAACAAAAAGGGTGAAGACGTTGGCTCTACTTTCGTATCCTGTTGAGGATTTGAAATTCGTAATTGGTTTGTACGTGCCTTCAAGTTTTTCTACAATCCTGGACTTGGTCTTCGCATAGCTGATGTTTATTTGCTTGTTCAGGAAAAGCTTCCCTTTTAAGTTTTTGTATGCGAGGGTGGAGGATGCGATGGTGTTGAAAACGACGAAGGCCTGCCCTCTGCAGTGGTTGGCCTTCTTTATAATAACATCTAGTACGTTTCCATAGGGACAGAAGAATTCGAAGAGCAGGTCCCTGAGATCCTTAACATTTATTTTTTCCTCTAGGTTGTTCACGTAGAGTGTTTGGTTGGGTGGTATGTCGAATGGGTCCATGCTTGGAGGGGGTGGGTAAGGGGTGCTCAGCGGTAGCCAATTTATATAGGGGCATCCCAATATGGGGGTATTTACATTAGGCCTCTTTTTTACGCCTCACCTGGTGATTTTGTTCACGCTTCCCTCTCCTCACTTAGCGCAGGAAGAGGTTGACGAAGGCCAGGATGACACAGGCCAAGGAGACGTATAGGGATAGGCGGTCCCCGATGACTGCGAATTTCCCGAGGGTACCCAAGAAGCCGTTCTTCTTATTGTCAAAGACGTTAGGGAACCGCGGCTTCAGGTAGGTACATGTGCAAATGCAGAGGATGATAACGGTGATCATGGACTCGAGGTTAAACAGCGCCGACATTTTGCAACAGCAGAGAGAGAGAGAGAGAGAGGAGGAGGGGCGGTTTGGCGGGTGTTTATAAAATACCGCTGTGTTTGGAGCATTGGAAGCCGCTTTCGTGGAAATTATGCCCGTTGTGAATGATGAGCCGCTTTTATTCTCCCTCTTTTGCAGGTGCCTCTTCTGGAACACTTCAGCTCGGCTTGGTTGCTCATCCCACTGTAACTCGTTATATATATTCGTGTCGAGTGTTGCAAAATTTTTCACGAGCAACAGGGGACGCCCATATTAACAGCCATTCATGATACAAAAAAAAAAAAAAAAAAAAAGAGAGTTGCAAAGGTTTATCCCTTATGCAAAAAAGGTGACCAACAGGAGTGTGGAATCCCTCTTCGCATGTAGCAAAAAAAAAATAAAATAAAATGACATAATGCAATAAAAGCACGTAAAAAAAAAAAAAAAATAGCAACACCCCAAGTGCGCACAGCAGCGGTGGGGAAGTGTCGAATGGGAAATTGAAAAATATATTAGCGCTTATTTGTGTCAAATGGGATGAGGAAAAAAAAATAAAATAAAATAAGTAGCAGCAAGGTGGAGACTATTTTGTCCCTTTTCGGGTCGGTAGTCGTTCCAAGTCGACTTGCACTGGCTGGACTGCGGAGACCATCACCTGTGTGTTGAGCGCGGCACGCACATATCTTTGCACAATAACGTTTGCATACATATGTGCGCGCTTTCTTCACTGGCTTTTCCCTCCCGTTGGGGAGCCGCCAAACCGGGTAAGCGAATCTGCAAAATTGGCATTTACAAAAAATAGGGTTCACCGGGGGAAAAAAAGTTCGCGCTGCAGCGAAGCAGCGGGGAGTACTCAAAAAAAAAAAAAAAAAAAAAAAAAAAAAAAA
>NW_012192622.1:56946-60052 GCF_000956335.1 Plasmodium fragile | reverse complement strand
GGACCCACTAGGGCGCGGCGAGCCCCTGCAGGAGCCGCCTGGAGCTGATGACCTCCGTGGTGAATATCAAGTAGTGGTAGGTGTGGCTGTGCCTATTCAAGTTACGAATAGCCGCGATCTCCGCGTAGGAGATGCCTCCCACATAGAAGAGCAGGACAATGTCCTTTTGTCCCTCGGCGTCTTCCGCCCAGGGCACCTTGTTCTTCCCCTTGTCGACTCCAAACTTGCCATACCCAACGGCATTTTGCACAATGTCGAGGGTAGGTCCGCTTAAAAGATTAAATATCTCTGGAAAGGCCTGCATGTTGTTTTTTAATATACCCATGTATTCTATTAGCCTAACGGAAAGAGGAGCGTACCCATTGCAAACGTATGAAATATCGTTTTGCTCATTTGACAGTAGATTGAAGTGGTTTCTAAGATGGCTCCAAATGAATTTTTGCTTGGACTGATGTTTTAAAATATTACAAACATGTAATTTATTTATACGAGTGAGTTCATTTATGCCATAATGTTCAAGAATGTCTTTTTTGAGTTCATTTGTGAATGTTTCACTGAAGCCGTTTGTCACAACGGAGAAGAGACACAAAAGTCGATACACTTCATATATGTCTTCATTGGAGTATATAAGAAGTTGAATTTGTTGAACGATGTTATGTAAAGTGGTCCTATTGGAGGTTGTATTCAATTGAATTATTTCGTCTTCCAATTTGAGTTTGTTAAAATTGGCTTCCTTTTTCATTGTGGATAGGATAAAGGAAGCGAGATTCACATGAGTCGATAAAGAATTGTGTTCAAAATGTTTCACTTTAATTTTTTTTAAAAAATTATTTATCTCTTCTATATCCTTTAGTGTGTCTTTTTCCTTGTATGTTTTTTGTATTTCGCTAGCTTTGTTATGAAGGAATAGCCCTACTTGGTTTGGACTCAGGTCCTTTATATCATTGTACAGAACATCTACAGAGTTTTTCAACTTTATTCTGACCATCATGTTTTTTAGGGCTTGTTTGTTTTGTTGGCTTTCGTATTCTTTTCTTTCCCCTTTGGTTTCTGCCCCTGCATTATTCATTTCATTAAAAATAATGTATCTGGGTACTTCTATTTGTAAATTGGAGATACCAAACAGGTGGTCTAGTAGGCCTTCGTATGTGAAGGGTGTACAAAAAGGAGTCACCATGTCGACCTTCCGATCTATGATTACACAGGTATCAATTTTGTTACACACGTTAAGGAGGAAATTAAAATTCGATATCCCTAATTTTTCCTGTAGGTAGTTTTTCTCCCTTTTATTTTTTCGTTCCATTTTTTGTTTTTCATTTTTTTTTAATAAGAAATTTGTATTGTCTTCCTTGGCCATGAAGTTAGGCCCCGTGCTCGCTGAGCTGCTTTCCTCGTAGTCTTCGTCCACCGCACATGCCTCTTCCTCTGAGTCGTTTTTTTCCTTCTCCAATGGTTTAATTACCCTTTTAGTTTTCCCTTTGGAGGGATGGCAACGTGGGTTTGCTCCCTTCCTTGGTTCCCCTTTGACGGGTCCCTTTATCTCCCCTGCTTTAGGCCCTGTACTGGGGTTCATTTCGTCCTCCTTGTTCAGAACACTTTTTCCTAAGGAGCTTGCACTTGTATTTGCGTCCCTACGACTGTTGGAGGTGTCTCTTTTTTTGAGTCTCTCTTTGGAGTTCCTTGACCGGTCCGATGCAGAATCGGTATTTGCCTGTTCGTCTGGCACTCCTCCCGTTTGTAAGAGTGGTTCCTCTGATGGCATTTCCCTTTTAATGGACTGTTCGTTTCGTATTGCTGTTTGTTCCACCGTTGGGTGTTCCGCTCGCTCTGACGCATCGCAATGGTGCTGGTTGTTCTCACCGTCATCAAAATGGCGGTTATCATGAGCAGCAACATCGTCGTCTTCCACCTCATCTCGGCCATCACTACCACCCTCTTCTTCATCACCGTCACTACCATCCTCAGCTTCGTCTTCTTCCTCCTGCTCTGCGTCCGTGCCCGTGCCCATGCTCGTTTGGGATTTTTTTGCCCCATTTTTTTTCTTCCCTCCAGAGGGGGTTTCTCTTCCTGAAGCGGTCCCTTCCTGGTTGCCTTTATCGAGCGTCTCCCTGCTGTTGCTGCTGCCTTTCCTGCGTCGAGTGGAGCGGGTGTCGCGGCTTGAGCGCTCCGAAAGGAAAATTTTATGCAGAGCGTACTTGACCGGGATGACGAGTGGTTGTCCTGATTCGCGGAAGTGTCTTACATCCTGCATGTTTTGCAAATTGGTCATTATGTCTAGGAAGTCTTCGTCAAATTTGTTTGGCGCCTGAATGTCAAAGTTGGTCGACACAATTTCCTTCCTCAGTTGTATTAATTGCTCTACTATGAAGTGTGATAAAGGTCCCAGGGATTTTATACTTTTGAAGACTCCATGAAAGAGGTGTTGTAAAAACATAAGGCTGAAGGAACACATTAGGAGGTTGGTGAAATCGCCGTCCACGTAATACTCCTTGTAGAGTCCCTTTATCTCGAGGCTGAAGACATCCTTGTACAGTGGGAAGAAGTACAGAGGAAAGACAATGACACGAATGTGTATGTCAAGAAGATTATGCTTTAAGATTTCCGCTTCACACATGGGAGTCATGTAGGGAATGAAGACAAGAGCATACTTTCTACCCCCCCCTGGATTATCGTCCCCCCTGGGAGTGTTTCCTCCTATGGGCTGCCCCCCTCCTAACTTATCGTTTTCATTTTTTGCAAGCCTTTCAATTATCTTAAAGACATTTTCTATTTCATAAAAATGGGGGCGTAAAAAGAATAGGACATTTTCAACCTTGTCGAGCTTGCTCACATTAATTTCTGTTTCATTGTCCAGGAGGAATATATGTTCTATGTGTTCTTTATTAAGATCATCATCGTGTAGGACCACATTGAGAATGATATGCAGGGACTGTTCGAAAAAAAGGCATTTATCTCCTTTGAACCTTTTGAATATGTTAAGCAGTTGGGTCCGTTCCTGCTGCCTGAGCGCATCCGTCACGTTCATCGTGTACCCGGGTTTAAGGGTGTTCCCAACCCCAACGTCGTGGTTGTAGGGGACACCTCTTCTTTTTTTTTTTTTTTTTTT
>NW_012192622.1:43995-54411 GCF_000956335.1 Plasmodium fragile | reverse complement strand
TTTTTTTTTTTTTTTTTTTCCCCTCCACAGAAGAAGGTTCGTCACTTGCTCATCTCATTTAATCATGGGTGGGGGGTTCAAAAAGTGGCGGGCTCCGATGGAAGTGATAAGGCGGTACAATTACGGACGGGAGTGGATTAACCACTGCTTTCCCCGCTCTACCACTTTCAACAGAAAAAAAAAGTAGCTAGGGAAAGCCCTATTTTGATATTAGCAACCCGCCCAGAAAATAGCCAAACCCTATCTCCTAAACATATGGAGAGATAAATTCCTGGTTGGCTTCAGTGAAAAAAAAAAAAAAAAAAAAAAAAAAAAATCTACCAGCTCAGGATGCACGTAAATAATTTGTTCCAAAAATTATTCTACCCAGGAAATGATCCTTTCGCGGAAAACCGTCGCAAAATTTGGGGAAGCGCAATTTCTATCCGGCTCTATGTTGTTGGCACTGCGTCGGTTTATGCGGCAATATAATATCAGTTGCCCCAATTTATTTCCTTGCCTGGTGAGATAATTATATGCCCATAAGGCTTGCTTCCTTTCCTTGGGTAAACCTTTCTGCACCGTGTTAGGGTTTTAATTGTTTTCCATTTCTTGCCCTTTTGCGGAACCGTAAGGCGAACAACTTGGAGAACGTTTCGCAATAATGCTAACGGTAGGCGTAATTTAGTATTTAAAAAAATTTTTTTTTTTTTTTTCGCATAGTTGTTTAACCTATGTACAGCACACGAGCGTTTACTTGCCGCACATGCATGACATGGTTTTATCTCCGCAGCCCACAAATGCACAATGCAGTCCATTAAGGAGGGCTACGCCTTTTTCATTCTGTACCTGTCGCACATCCTTTGGGGTTGGTGGAATTGAACGATTGTGCAGTGGGCAAGAGCACGCGCAGGAGAGAGACCCTGCCGCATGACACATATGCGTTTGCTTATATATACATGTGCATACGTCTACGCATATGCGTGCGCATGTGACAGGTACACCCTCTTTGGGTTTTCCCCCGCAGGTCCACTTCCCTTCACCCTTGTCACACCACCCCAAACTTGCACTTTACAGCATCGTATTTAGTCTGGGCTTTCGTATTTGATGACTTCTTGAACGTCTTGTCCTTTCCGTTCCCCTCGAAGTATGGTTCTTCTGTCCTTTTCCCCAACAAGGCGAAGCGCGCAAACAAAAAAAAAGAGGGATATTTTATGTGGGTATATATGTGCCCGTTTTGAGTTTCCTAAGCTGTTTTCATTTTTTTTTTTTTTTTTATTTTGTCGCTTCTGTTCCTACCCTCATAGGTACTGGGCGGCCATCATCCCGTGTGCTATCATGTTCACCTTCTTCTGCTTCATTTTGTTTACCATTATTTACTCGTTGGTGAAGACGGAACCACCGACCTCGATGCACCTTGTAGAAGGTTACAATGGAAATGTGCAAAAAAATGAGGGTTAATATACCTGTGAAGCTCTCCCACCCCCTCCGCTTTGCCATCATTGGGATGGCTTTCTTCCGAAAGCTTGCATATGTGTTTCCCCTTCTCTCCTCTTTCCACAGATGAGCATTCCGTTTTCGAAGACACAATGACGGAGAGCTCGCTCAATCGCATGAATGACTTAAAGATTGAACAGCTGAACAAACTGTTGTACGATACGTCCCTTTACTTTGAGTAGGCCACTAAGAAGAAGTTAAAAAAATCCCCCCCACCCCCAATGTGGAGGATCTTTTTTTTTTTTTTTTTTGTTGTTCATGCGGACATTTGTCTGTATGGGATTTGAAAAGGGGGGGTATATGATGTGTGTTGGTTATTTTTTAAGCGACAGCCCAGAAAATTTACACGTACGCGAGGTATGCTGTTTCGTAAAGTTTATGAGGAGCATGTGAAGACGACTCAGTGGGGTAGCATTTGAAGGCCCCTTTATACCAGCTACACCCTCCCCAATGTTCTTCACATTCTCCTCACCAACTAACTTTATGAAACACTACTTAGTGAATAGTTTGTTTTTTTTTTAGCGGCTTTCCCGTTTTGCTTTTTTTTTTTTTTTTTTTAAACTTATATATATATTTTTTTTTCCCCTTCAGTGGCATGGTTAAAGGATGCATTATCTTTTGCTTCAATTGTTTACCTGCCACTGGACCAGCGCATGCTGGCCTCACTTCGAAAGGGTACATCTCGTGGACGGTTCACATAGTAGGACATAGACCTATGTTTAATTATACGATATATGAACATAAGTTAAGAATTGGGTTTCGTGACCCCTTTTGACCAGCCGTTCTCTACTTCATGGCGGCAAGAAAGGAAGCACTTATCATTCTGTTTTTTTTTTTTTTTTTTTTTTAAATGAAGTGCACATTATGGGGAAGGAAAACACCGTTAATTGTTGCAGTTCAAGCTACACTGCAGTGGAGGGGATAGTAGCTGGGCTAGATGACACCCTGGCCACAAAATGGTTGCTAAAAGTATACGTTGTGTGAACGAACGGAGAGACAAACAGTTAAGGTTGTGTGTATCTCGAAGCATGACCAATCGGGTCTCACACCACAACATAAGCTACCTGAGCTCGCTTTTATGACCACGCGCAAGAGCCCACTTGTCCACATATACACTCACGTAAGAAGGCACAAGTTTGTCTTGTAAAATTTGAAGACGCAGTGCACTCTATGCAACAGAGACAAGAAAGAGAGTGTCATTTCCCGTCCCTTAGTTTATTCTTTTTATTCCGTTAGTATACGAAAGAGTTGAAATGATGAGTGTTAGATTGACAAACCTTGTTGCTCATTGAAAAAAAAAAAAATTTCACCATGATTTAGCAACATTTCTCCGATCAAAGTGAAGTAGTAATTGCATTCTCCACCCCGAGGTATATGTTCGTCACTGAATTTGGTTAACACAAAGGTGGGGAGGGGAGGTGTAGCTGAGTTGGCGTTTACACGGTGCAACGCAGCGCGGTAAAAGCATAGATGTACGAAATTGTGGAGGGGGAGGAGGCAACTCTCTATTCGTCTCTGGCGATGGAAAATGAGAACTGAGGGTTGATCAGTTAAGCGGATGGCATACAAAAAAGAACAAACGAGCAAACGAGCAAACGAGCAAACGAACAAACGAACAAACGAACCGACTTGCTCGTGCGCCAGTTGCAAGCAGTTTAAGAACCACGACCACCAAGGGGGGGGAAAAAAAAGTAGCTAAGAAAGAAAAAAAAGAATTTTTTAAAAATAAAATAATTGAAATATGTGTTGCTCCCTTTATGAGTGTGAAATAAATGAAGTGTGGAACGGGTAGTACTTGTACGTGATGAGGCGAGCAGGACGGACATAGCCAGTTGTGTATAAGCAAGCCAGCAAGTGCATGTAAGCGTGTAAATTAGTATTAATACTTTCAAGAGCATATTTTCAAGTACACGCAACTAACGTACGTGCTCACGCGTACACATACGGAGGAGAAATGTGTATTAGTTGCGTGCACTTGCTGCTTGAATGCACATGACAAACGCGTCCGCACAGGAAAAGCTTTACATCCTGATCAAGGGGAAGGAGCAGCTCTCGCCCGCTGAACAGGTTGCCTAGAGCATTATGTGCCCGTTAATTGTTTCACATGCATGCAGGGGGGAAAGAAAATAAAAATAAGAACCATGTGTAAGCCTTATACACATCACATATAAGCATTATATATAAGCATCACATATATATATATATTTTTTTTCTCTATTGCACTCGCGCGTATATGCTTGTGCATGAGGACGGGGCAGGGAAGTATGGCGAGTTAGAGAATTTACCTGTGGACTTCCTTAATTACAATTTGTTTGTATGTTCATCAGAATCGGGGTAAATGAGTAAAAGGGGAGGCGTGCGTTTTTTTTTTTTTTTACTTATTTATTTAGCTAGAAAGTGATGTGCAACCCTAGGCAATGAACAATGATTTCGTGTTTTCACGGTGGGCTTAGCGAAGCCGAGGACCAGTTGAAGAGAGTATTACACGTGTATGTAAATATATATATATTCATATGTTTTACACATACACATGTACGGTTTGTCCCCCCAAACCCTAAACATGGTAATTTCTCGATTTTTTCTTTTCTTTTTTTTTTTTTTATTACTCGTTTATGTGCAGATGTTAACGGCAGTGTAAACATTTGTGTAAGCTCACATTTGTACATGTTGTTACTCCGTTCGTCAGCCGTTCTATCTGGTGAGCATACATATATAACACATTCGTTAAGCAATTCCGTTGGAAGCAATGTTTTTTTTTTTTTTTTTTTAACTATTTGAAGCAACTATGAACTGTTTCTCTGTTTATTTGGAAAGTCCTCCATTTCGATCCGAACATATCTACGTCCATATAGGTTAGCACACAGCCGGAGCTTAAAATATATATTTTTTTTTCACATGCATTTTAGAAAAAAAAAAAAAAAAAAAAAAAAAAGAGGAGGATAAAGCTTCATAGTAGGGGTAGCTAGCTAAATATAAAAAAAAAAAAAAAAAATATTTGTTCGAAAAAGGGTTTGTTCTTATAAAGCATAGAATTAAAGAGAGTTTTTTTTTTTTTTCTTTATGTGTAGCTTTTTTCGTTTTGGCAAATTCAGTGGAGCGGAGCGGGGATGGCCCCTGTCTTGTTGTAGACAAGTGAAAGGGGCGTCGCGTCAACGTGAGGAAGTGCTGGGCTCACGTGCAAATGTGCACAAGGGTGGGGGGAGGTGTGCATATGCATATGTAATATAGCGTGTGAGTGTGCGTATGTAAAACTTGTGACCCTAGGAAGAAGGAAAAGAGCAGCCTAGGAGTAACGGAGAGTGCCCCCACTGAGGAACCCACAAACCCGGCATGGAAAACAGGGAGGGAAGGAAGCCCACCCAACTAGTGCAGCCCAGGGATCGAAGAAAAAAAAACACCGTACTAGTGAAGAGGGAAAGGTACAAGAAGCCATGGTACTTACACCTAGAAAAAAGCGAAGTAATATTTTTTTTTGATTTAATCGAGGAGGACCTAACTTGTGGGTTTAAGAGAAAAATTAGCTTGGCTACTCAGGGCAGTGCAGACGAGTCTCTTGGCGAGGTGCACAGCAATGTGTTTAAGAGGGTCGCGGTAAAGAGGGAGGAACCAGGGGGTGGTGAAGTGGGTGTCGAAATTTGCACCGAGTCGGAAGGGAAGAACCAAGAGGGGGAGGACGACTGCTCAGGAGGATTGTTCGAGTGGAGGGGCGAGAACATGTACAGCGCCGCCATCAGGGATGAACACTCGTTCGTGGAGCGCCTCCACGAGCATTTGCGAAGAGAGATCACTACAAGCAGTGTAGAGAGCGGCAGTGTGAATAGCGGTAGTGTGAATAGCGGTAGTGTGAACAGCGGTAGTGTGAACAGCGGTAGTGTGCAAAGCTGCCCCGACCAGATCGAACTCTCCAACTACGTGTATCAAAAGGAACCATGCAATGCAGACATGCGGTGCACGAATTATAACGTGTCATACAACTTATTTCTGTACCTTAACACTTTCCTGAAAGAGCTGACTTGCGACAAGAAGGATACAGTGGATAGATTGTTGGAAGCATTTAACGAGAAAAGATTTAATAATAAGAACAACAAGGGCATGCGGAACAATTTTAAGGGAGATTTGTACAAGGTCACGATACACACCGAGGGAATTCTTTCTTTCAAATTGATAAACAATAAGAACGAGATTGGTACAAAAACTTACTACATGAATGAGGAGTTACTCAAGTTAGAAATTAATAATATCCTCGGGAAGAACTACCCCTTAAAGTATATTTTTTATGTGCATCAGGAGGTTCGTGATTTTCAGAGAGTGGTTATGCCTCTGCAACTACAAAGTGATAAACCCATTACATGTGGTATCCTGTTGGACTTTGATTACATGGGTAGTTCCTTCGAAATGAATGAAAATAGGCCCATGAAGCTGGTCGACTTGGTGTTGATGTTGGATAAGATTTGTGAACTCCTTCGCGAAAACTGCACCGTCATTTATGTGCACCACGCGAGGGGGGCAAACCATGCGGTGGAGGCAAATTATGCGGTGGAGGGAAACCATACGGTAGAGGCAAATCACGTGGGGGAGGAAAACGAGTTGATGCTGTCTCACCCGCGACGGGCACCAAAGAACATGGCAAGTGCGCATCGGGGTCATGCATGCAGACATAAGAAGTCATACGGCTACCTGTTCGATGACCTGGAGAGCACGCTGAAGTTGTTCGAGGAGCGAAACATAAAGGTGGTGATCCGGACAAGCGAGTTGACGGAAGAGGCGGAGGTGACCAGTGCGGCGAAAGGGATAGGAGGGGCAGATACATCGCCTTCGCCCCATTCGTCCTGTTTGCCGCACTTGTCTCACCCCTCGGCCATGGACAATGCGTCGGACAAGAAGAAAAAAAATACAATCGTGAAGGACATTGCGCAGTTATTTGAAAACCCTTACATTGATAATATTCTTCTGCTATGCAATGACATAGATGTGATATCCTACTGCTATAATGTTCGGCACAAAATTAAGTACAAGAATGGAGAATCGTCCACGAAGAAAAGGGAATACACGTTTGGTTACATGAAACCAGTGTTAATATTTTCCTTCTTAAAAAATTTACCGATTGAAAACGGGAGAATATATCCTCACCTGAAGCTAGACAAATTTTGTTACATGACATTTATTATTACGAGTTATCTTTTAAGGTGCCAAGCGAGGAACCTGCAGAGGTTAGCCAAAGAAAGTAATTTCAATGTGGTCCTCGTGAAGGAACTAATTAAAAAGTATAACATGGAAAATAGCACACTAAAGAAAGGAATGAACATTTTACTCCTTGATGATGTATTATACAAGGTGAATGCTAAGACGAAGATGAAGGGGAAGACGAAGAAGAAGGCGCATGGGGAAGTCTCCATTTCTGACTTGCTGCGCAGGAGTTTTCCTGCAGTGTACTACCCCATGCAGTACTACTTGGAGGAGTCCTGACGGAGGAGGGGGGGAGTCACGCTGCCTCTTTTTTCCGTGAGCACTGTTTTAAATACTTCGCCGATCAGTCCGCTGCATGCGTGCAGTTCCATGCTTGCTTCCATGCGTGTGCCTCTCCGCATGATGTTTCTGTTCCCGGCCCCCCTCTCCTACTGCCTCTTCACGCTTGATGTGAGCGTGCCAGCACCACACTCTCGGTAGAGGACCACCAGTTGATTCCTTCCACCATTTGTCTCAATGTGTTCCTGCAAACCAAACAGATTTTCATCCCCACGCGTAGAAAATATAAACAGAAAAGCGTGATCGCTAGTTCTCATATGGTACAGTTTGTGCATTCGTACAACTCCTGTTTTGTTTTTTTTTTTTTTACCCCCTACACGTTGCAGTTAGCATGATGAGCTCTGCATTTTTCACTTATTTATTATTTATTATTTATTTTTTTTTTTTTTTGTTTGATTTTGAAGTGTACTCAGTAGAACCCGACTTGGACAAAAATGAGATTGAGTGGTTGTCGCTGCGATTGATGTCCGCTCTGATTGGCGGTTCCCGTGAGTGACGACTCTCGCGCTCTACAGCCCCTCCTAAACAATTTACCTAAGAAAAGACCAAGTGACACCTTAAGGGCAAGTCTTAAGGACGCGATCACACCGCCCCTGTGGGTGTAAGGAGAAAGAGAGGAACAAAGGAGGGATCAGCATGGTAGCCCAAGAGTTGTACATGATAACAGAGATGAGAGTAATTCTTAGCAGCGCTGGTAGTAATGGTGGGAGTTGCGGAGGCATGCATGCGCATGTGCAGGAAGACTAACTCGAACGCTCACATCAGGCAAACGTGAACACATGCATACACATTTTTGCTAACACGGGAGGAGCGGGGAAAAAAAACAAAAAAAAAAAAAAAAACAGTAAAACTTTTGTACCACACAAATTGCAAAAAGTAAATGTACACATGAAAAAATGAATTAGTAATTTTTTTTTTTTTTTTTTAGGGTTGAGTGCTCCGTTGTAAAGATCTTAGATAGAGTTGTTATTTTGAAGTGGGGGGAAAAAAAAATCAGCGGCATATGCCTTTTTTCCCACTTTGGTTAATCCTTAAATTTGATTAAAGCACAAGAATATATTGCTTTCACTAAGACTATATATGTATATATGTATTTATATATATTTATAAAAAAATGCGTGGCCCAAAACCTGCATGACCCGATTAACCATTTTGGAACTGTATATATGTATGACGCTAAAAGGGTGTTAATCAATTTGAAGTCATTGAAAGTTGCGATGAAAATGGGGTGTATACCTATATACATATATTTTTATACATGCACTTGTGGCTAATGTTGTATTTGCAGTCCGGGGCATGTTTTTACGACTTTGTTTTTTTTTTTTTTTTTTGCGCACCATTGCTTGTTGTGCCTATTTTCTCTTCATCATACCAAAATCCCTCTCAGAGATTTTTAATCATGTTGATGTGTTCCGGTAAAAACCTCGTACACTTTTTGCAAATTTTGTAAATAATGAAAAGGAAGAAATTAAAAAAAAAAAATATATATATTTATTTTTGATTAACGAAAGGAAGCCATGGCACATGTATTTTCCCGCATGTAATGGGGAAAGATGAGAAAGGGAGCGGCTTGAGAAAAAACGACACCGGTAGAGGG
The DNA here is from genome assembly GCF_000956335.1 of Plasmodium fragile. NCBI lineage: Eukaryota > Apicomplexa > Aconoidasida > Haemosporida > Plasmodiidae > Plasmodium > Plasmodium fragile. The sequence goes on along the minus strand of NW_012192622.1, from coordinate 45,812 downwards.
GAGTGCTCGTTTAGAGGCATCACATTTTTATTTTATTTTATTTTTTTTTTTTTTGCGTGTATTTTTTGGAGTAATCTATTTTTTTACTCGCCAGCCTGCGATGCATGAAAAGGGTTTCTTTGAGTGAGTTATATAATGGCCCCCCAAGTGAAGGTCACACGAGTACCTATCGACTCAGAGGGGAAAAACCGCACAGGGAATTATGGTAGTGAAGAGGATAATGGAAAATGGGGAAAAATAAACGCGATAAATTTGAAGGGATGGGTAAATGCCTGTGTAATTTTTTTCCTCGTGTTATGTCTTTTTGTTAAGGTGAGTATAGTGTTGTATGTGTAAAGTTCCCGTCGGGTGGGCTCGGTACAAAATCATTTTGGAGCATCGCTTGAGAGTTGGCCTCTGAAATTTAAGCTGATCATGATGAGTGGGCGCGGGGTGTTCTCGCTTTTCTCAGTATTACTTCTGCGGTAACACCTCCTCGTTTCCTTTTCTTAGGTCCCATCCCATGGTGTGAAGCACAGCAGAATGCTATTAACGGTTAACGACCGTGGGTGGAGGGACTTCCACATTAGCACCCAGGAAGTGGAAGAAAGTGTTAAAAAATTAACAGACCAAGTAGGATATAATGACAACTCGGAAACGGATGGAGAAGTTATTATTTCCATGGAGATAATAAATAGGAACATAGTTGCCTGTTTAAAGGTGAACAAAAAAGCTATTCGAAATTGGTACACAAAATGCCTCGATGCGAAGACTAGATATTGGGAAATCAGAATGAACTTTTGGAGGCGGTTCAATATTTACACATGGATGGAATTATTTTGCGGAGAGAAAACCAGAGGAGTAGATGAGATGTGGAAGAATAAAATGTGGATCATATGGTCGACTTACATTAATAGGATCATGTGGATTGAGGACATGGAAGATACGATTGAATTTAAAAAACGTATAAAAAAGTGCTACTCCTACGTCTACATCCGGGATAGGTACAAGGAGAAGAAGAGCCACTTTAGGAAATTCAAGCGCCGGAAGATTGTGGGCGCGTGGATCAAATTTTTAGATTTTTATATGGACAAGTGGAAGAAGGAGAGGAAGGCCATGGTGAAGAAGAGGCGGTCTGTGGGGAAGCTGCCTGTGGAGGAGCTGCCCGTGGAGGAGCTGCCCGTGGAGGACAGGGCGGAGGTCGTTCTCGCGTGTTCGCTCATCCCGCAGGGGAAACGGCTCTTGGAGTGCCGTGCGGGCGGTGGTATCGACAGTGTAAGTACCACTGATGGCATCATTGGCGGTAGCATTCATGGCATCATTGATGGCAGCATTGATGGAAGCATTGATGGAAGCATTGATGGAAGCATTGATGGAAGCATTTGTAGTAGGCCATTTTTGAATAACCCGAGCACGAACAAGGACACTGGGCGGAAGGGAAGGCCGTCAACCAAAACAGGAGCAGGAAAAACGTGGCCAAAAAAACCTGTGTGCACCAAAACGGGAGCAGGTACAACGGGGGCAGGAAAAACGTGGCCAAAAAAACCTGTATGCACCAAAACGGGGGCAGCAACGTGGCCACAAAAACCTGTATGCACCAAAACGGGGGTAGCTAAAAAGGGGGTAGCTAAAACGGTGGTAGCTAAAACGGTGGTAGCTAAAACGGTGGTAGCTAAAACGGGGGTAGCTAAAACGGGGGTAGCTAAAACGGGGGTAGCTAAAACGGGGGTAGCTAAAACGGGAGTAGCTAAAACGGGGGTAGCTAAAACGGGGGTAGCTAAAACGGGGGTAGCTAAAACGGGGGTAGCTAAGACGGGGGTGGGTAAGACGGGAGTAGC
>NW_012192622.1:30303-41720 GCF_000956335.1 Plasmodium fragile | reverse complement strand
TTTTTTTTTTTTTTAATGTATTATTTTTTTCCAATTGGCCCTTTTGCGCTAATGTTTGGCACATGTACCCCCGAAATGTGGAGACAAAAAAAAAAAAAAAAAAAAAAAAAAAAAACTTAGTACCGAGTCAACAGGGTATAGTTTAGGACCTAGCAAATGGAAGAAATCGGTCGAAGGATTTGTTCTTTTATGTTTTTATTTTATTCTGTTGTATAATTGTATGTTTAGTTTATTGTACCGTGGAGCTTTTTTCAAACTATAAATAATTAGTTAACCCCGTGAGAAGGTTATTGCGACTTGTAAAAGTAAAGAGATGGCTTCCACACGCGGTTGGATTAAATTTGTCATCAGCGTTTGACGCAAATTTGAGCGATAGTGACGGGTGCGGTTTCTTGCATATTCTTCTTGCATTTTGACATTGGAGTAGGTTTATTGCACCTACGCAGGTAACAACCACACGCTGAATTTTTTTTTTTTTTTTTTTTCTGGGGCTTGTTTATCCCTGTTGTTCTTGTCACGGATAAAAATAATTCTGTATCTTTTTCTAATTGTATACTTTCTTTTGTTAGAAAAACAGATTTGCTGATTGATCGACTACTTTTTCTATCCCCCCCTTTCCCAAAGCAATGAGCGCAAAATCAACATTTAAAAAATATCTCTTATAGAACAGAACAGTTGTCATTTTTAGAACAAAAAAAAAAAAAATAATTAACGTTTCTAGAGCAAGGGAACGTATGACATTTTTGCGTTAAAAAAAAAAAAAAAAAAAAAAAAGCATAATTTTTTTAATAGTAATTAAAATTACAATTTCTACTTTTGTTCGTCATTTAGAAAAGAAATAAAAAAAAAAAAAAATGTTTTGATAAAAAGAAAAGGAAGCTGAGGTGACTAACCAGGATTGTTGAACATCTGTGTCGTTGTACGGTTACTTCGAATTTGAACGAAGGTTGCACCGGACTCCTACGCAGATATTGCATGCTCGTGTTGGTCTCTGTGTATCATTTTTAAGCGTGTTTATTCAAGCACCGGTTGCTTGACTGCAGATCATTAGCAAAAAGAGGTCCTCTAGTGTTTTATCATTATATCTCTTTCATACGCAAACAATTTTTAATTTACATTTTTTGCGTGTGCTTCTGTTAACAACTATGGATCCCCAGCCGCCCAGAAGCAACACGAACCCGTTTGTTGACAGTGAGTGTGGGGAGGAGCGCGTGGGGGTGCCACATGCGTACCCTGCTAACAATGCCACTAATGTTGCCATTTGGCTCCCGACCGCTATGGAAACCCCAAACCGTATGACACCTCCCCCCCCGTCGCATTTTCCCCTCCTTCAGGTACAGAAGACTCCCCCGGTAGCGAGAGTAACCCGGATGTCAACCCCGTGAACTTAAACAATTATGATTTGGGGAATAATCAACGGGTAGAAGCCACCCAAGGGGATGGTTCCAGCACCCACGTGGATTACAACACGGGTTTGAACTCCGATCCTAACGACGTTCCCAATGGTGCCCCCCCTAGCGGTGTGCCCAACTATGGCTTCATCTACGGAGCTAACTTGGGTGCACTGAGCGGAGAGAATTTCAGTGCCCACTTGGGCGCAATGGAGCATGTGCAAGGGCAGACCACTCCATACCTAATAGACAGCTACAGCATTTCGTACGTCATGCAAGCCATGGCATTGGTGACAGCGATTTTTCTGAATGTAAGTAGAACGTACCCCGTGTGTGTGTGTGTGGGGGGGGGGGGGTGAGGCGTGTTTTTTGGCCAAGATATATGTACCCGGATCGGTGCACGAATTTGGAGTTTCACCCCGCCACTCTTTTCCACTCCGCAGGTGGTCTTCATGAACAGACACATGCTGACGCAAAACATCACGAAGAGCGAATTCGATGAAGCAGTGTTGGGCAATCATTCCACGGAAGAGATCACCCCCGTGCAAGAGACGACACCAATAGCTGAGATAACCCCCGTGCAAGAAACGAGCCCCATAGAAGAGATCACCCCCGTGCAAGAGACGACCCCCATACCAGACATAACCCCCGTGCAAGAGTACCAGCCACAGAACGAAATCCTGTACTCCCCAGTGTACAATGAATGGGACAATGATGACAGCGCCACACAGCCCCTTTTGGCTGATGAGTACTATGTGTACGAACCCTTGTCCCCACAAGAAGGTGAAGAGGATGATGGTAATATGTCCCCCGAAGAAGGAGAGTATCTAGTCTACGAGGCAGAAATAGAAAATTTAATGAACATGTCTTATGAGCACCATCGAGATAGCTACACAGCGAACCTATTTGATGAGCTAAACAACCAACTCATGGAATCCAACAATGGGGCTCAGAGGACAACATACCAGCCACCAAACTATGGGGAAATATTTGAAGCAGCCCAATTTGCTGATTTGTACCGATTGGCCAATAACAACCCTTACCTGTTAAGCGGCAATAACAACTCTGCTAGGAACAGAGACGTGGACAGAAATAATTATGGCTATGCGCATGCACCTTATGCAGATATATTTAGGCACCCTAATTACGCGAACATGTATCGAGCTACTAATGCGCCCATTAATGTGTCCTTGAATAGAAGGAATGAAACTAATTTGAGAAATGCTAATTGTTGTGCTGCAAATGACTCCGAGGGTGATGTGAGTGGTGCGAGTGGTAGTGACGGCAGTGGCAATGTCAACCTTGGCGAAGAGAACATCGCCTACGGCTACGACGAAGCTCAGTTTCCGGACAGCTACCAAGAGAACAATTATGACATTACAGAAGAGGAAGAAATGGATGGATCCTTTTGAAAACGTACCCCTAGATGACGCATTCGAGGTTGGAACTTTTTATGGAGAGGAGGATGCTACTGCTGCTACTACTACAACTAGCGGTTCGTCTTCCCAAGGACATACTGTATGTGCAGAGGGAATGACTAATGGTGGCTTTGAATTTAACGAAGGAGAGATAATGCCTAGGGACACACAGAAAAGAACGAACCTTGTTCTTCCTCCTCAGGAAACACCTTTCCACACAGAATCGGTGAGAAAGCACTATCATGCGAGATGACACTGCTGCTGATCATCATGTATCCCCTGAGGAAGAGAACTTTGAAGCGGAAACACAACAGTGAAGTGAGCGAAAAGAGTCAAGCAATGGGACACTCCTACAATGAGGAGGAAGAAGAAGATTGTATATAATATCAGATGATAATATGCATTTAGTGAATGTGGAAAAATACTTATATGCACAATCGAGCAGAAAAAGGAAGAGAAGAATTGCCAAAACAGAATAAGAAGATATTTGCACAAATATAAACAGATATCAAAGGGTGACAAAAATGAAGAGCTGGAAAATGGACTTGTCTCAGATGTTATTTCCCCACAGGAGGAGGAATCCTCGGGAAAAGGGGAGGGGAAGTCCAATGATTATTCGTCCTTCACCTAAAAAGGTAGACAATCTTAAGAAGCATCCCCTACGCATGGACAGTGATAACAAGTACGTCTATTATGAGGGAGAAAATGGTTTAGAATTGGATGTTGACCCTGGAAGTAGTGGAAGAGTTGATTGAGACAAACGAGTTGGAGACCACGCTAGGCCAGGCAAACAAATCAGGACGAAAAGTTAAAGTGCACGAAAATGAATCCACGGAAGAAACCCCAAACGATGCTGCAATTGATAAGTAAAAGGGGTGAGACAAACCTTTCGTGTTACAGGCAAAATGGAGAGAGAGAAAAAAAAATACTTATCTTATCCCCCAACCCATCGGGGTGCACTTTTAAACAACTCAATTTTGTAATATCTCGCTTGACCCACTATCCCATTTTTGGTATCCACATCTAAATGTGTTGTAGATATTTCTTCACCCACGTGATGAATTTTTATACATATCTCAGAATAATCCGTCTCCAACTCTCCCTACCTTTGCATGATTGATTTATATATTTGTGTTATCACCCTTTTTCGTATTGTCTTTATGTTTTTTTTCATTTTTCATGTTCTTTCAACCTTCCTTTTGTGTTTTCACCATGCTGTGCATCTTCACCAACTTAAGTCTTTTTTTTATGTGTATGCTTAGGTCTATGTGCCCCCCGGGACACACACGCCTTCATATACTATGGTAGCATGCACTTTCTGCTCCCCATTCGTTTTTATATTTTTTCGTAACACTAATGCTGTACTAACGCATGATAATATCACATTAAGCTTTTTTTTTTTTTCCGATTAATCTGTAAAGTTAGAAGTTCCGTTTGGAGCAGGACATTTTAGACGCATTGGTTTGGGGTAGGTAGTTCCTTTTTTCACGTTTCCGAAGGGATGGTTCTCCCATGAGCTTCGTTTCTTTTTCACCCATTTGCTCTGAATATTTTTTTTCTTCCACTTTTTTTGGGAAGGGATAAGCATAACAGCCATGTTAACCTGCCATAGGGGTGAAGTAGGTCAAGTCTAATGTAGAGGACAGCACAGGGATGGGAAGAATTAGGAGGACCTTAAATATTTACCTTAACATGCATACAAGTGTGTGATATGGATTATTTACTGTCCCCAAGAAACATCGGCTGCGGGCCCTTTCTCAAATGGAGCATAAAAATAGCAGACAATCGTGGTCCTTTCCTTCGCGCAGGGATGTAAAAAAGAAAAGATGAAAAATTTCCATTTATTATGAATAGCGTCATTTGAAAGTTTAAAAAAAAAAAAATTTAATTTAACATTTGTAAAAAGTGCGCGTCTCCCGTTTGCGTGGGGGATGTTGTTTTTACCCGATTAAAGCTTTTGTGTTAGTGACCAAAGATGAAAAAGCTGTAATCCCACAAATGGGCACATTGGAGTGGGGGAAACAAAATTACAACTGTAGTGACTGACACGTGAGAGAAAATCCTGGAGGGGATAGAAACGATGGCGGAATAATTGCAAATCCGTTCGTATGCATGACCGAGGGGAGTTGTCACATTGGTGCACACAGGGGGGTAGAGTGATTAACATGTGCAAGCGGATAAGGGAGTATATATTCCGCTTGGGTACCATCGCGAAACACAAGACGATGAAACTCCTTTTTTTTTTTTTTTCTCAAAACAGCTTTATAAAACTTAAAAAAAAAAAAACAAAAAATTTAAAGTCTATATACTACACTGCGAAAAAAAAGAGGACAAATCAGCGTAGTGTGTTAAATCAAAAAGCAGACATGGGGAAAATAAAATAAAAAAAAAAAAAAAAAAAAGGACGCCTGTGTGTTTATATATTTATGATTGGGAAAATCCCTGGACAGTGAACCTCCGCCACTGCACGGTGGGATGTGATAGGCCCAAGGGGTAGGGTTGTGGGGTGGCAACGAAGAAAAGAAAAAAGGATGTCTTCCGATGGACGGACATACCACCACGCATGGGTATATGCGGAACGATGGAGATATGCCTCCCCTTCCCCTGGCGTCCACTCGAATGCTCGCTCCACTGTGGACTCAAATGGTCGCTCCAGTGTCAACTCAAATGGTCGTTCCAGTGCCAACTCATATGGTCGTTCACAGGACCGCTCAGATACCCCAACACGTCTGCCCTAATACGTATTCGTTATTGGAACATAATTGTAAACACCTCTCTTGTCCACGTTATCCTCATAAAAAATGATATCTCTCTGGTTTAAGAATTGTTCGTCATCATCGAGGTCTTCGAACATGGATTCGTTGTCAACGTAGAATAGACTGCTATTGTCCTGAACAGCCTCAATTTCCACTTCTGTCAAGACGGGGGGTGGTTCCACAGATTCCTCAGTTTCTCCCTTTTGTGCAAATTGTTTGTTGTTAATTCTGGCCATAAGTCCCTCCTCATAATAACCTTCATCCTTGGCTCTGTCGTAGGCCCTTCTAAGCGATTTGAGGAGAACATCTGCGGTAACTTTGTTGTACATTCTTTTTATGAATGTGTTCACATAATTTTCGAGGATGCTGTAGAATCTGTCAAAGATACGGAAAGTGTTTCTCAGGAGGAAAACAACGTTGTCGTAAAAGGCATACCACCTTAGAAGTGTAAAAATGAAGAATGTAATTGACAGGGAGTGGACCATTCCCACTAAAATAATTCCACTGATTCTATGCGTCTCTGGCTTTTCTTGTGGAGCAACAGTTGTGAGGCCTTCCGTTTGCTTGGACAGTTCTTCACCCAGTGGGTTCGGGAAGAACAAATGGTTACGCATGAATATGTTTCCACCGGTATATATGGACAGGTAAGGAATATATTGCAAGATCTGTGCTCCCTCTAATCGGGATCCGTAGTATGTCTCCCAGAAGGATTTTCCCGCTGCCGCTTCCTTCATCTCTATTTGGATCTTCATGAAGAAGGCCGCCACGACGAGGGGTATATACTTTTTGTCAAGAAACTTCATCGCCTTGTGGAAGACGTAAGAATTCGCACTGGTCATAGATTGATAATCGCAGAGTATACTCAAATTATTCAAATTGTATAGAGCAAACAGCTCGGATGCCAGTTTATACATGTTGGCGAGCACAAAGGTCTTTCCGTACTTGAGCTGAACAACAGGCTTTTTTATAAACATGGGGAAGAAGACATTTAAAATACTATCAAACATACTTCCATAGTACACATACCTAAACTTGAGTGCTGGTTCTTCATCCACTGCTAGACCGAGCATGCTTGCATTTCCAAATTTTCTGTCTAGCTTGTTTATGTGTTTGCTTATGCGTGTAATGAACATCATTTGAAATAGGGAGTACATGGTTTTTTCGTAAAATCGGGATGCCATGGACAAGTGTATTTCTTCCTCCCTTACATCCTTTCTCAGCTTGGAGTAGTCCTGGCGCACGTTGAAGAAGAAGATATTGTTCATACTCTGCGGGGGGGAGGAGGGCGAACAAGAGAATAAAAAAGGATTGGTTGATTGGGTGGAGAAGCGAATGATAGAGGTTTATCATGGCGTGCAGCACACGTGGTTTCGCATGCGTAGTGTGCACTCTTTTACTATGCACTCACTATGTCGTCGTTCCTTCTGTGCGAGAAGAAGCTGTATTGGATTTTCCTGAAGAGCAAGCGAACAGTCTGCAAGAAGGACATCTCGGTGAAAATGGCTTGGTTCATCTGATAGATCACGTACAAGGATTCCACAATTTCCTTGAGGTAGACCTTGTTGAATGTGTACCCATAGATCAAACCGAACTTGTAGAAGTTCAGTGGGTTTCCAAAGATGTTATGAAGGAAGTAGTGCACCTTTTGCCTTATGATAATGGATTTAGGGGTAGCACCGAAAAATTTTCTCAACAGCATAATATCTCCAATGAAGTAAATTTGTTCAAAATTCTTTAGATAGAGTTCATATGAATCTCTGAGTAGCATGATTTTGTTACTTATGTTGTATGTTCCAAAATGTTTGAACAATGTCTTGACGTGTTTTTGGTTAAAATGATTGATAAAGGATTGCTCGATGATTTTCTTCAAGTGCAAGGTCCACTTACTATACTTGGGAGCTATGAATTGTCCCTTCTTTTGTTGCTCTGGCATGTTATACCTTCCTTTTGGGTGTTCGTAGTTTATTAAGGGAAAGCTGTACATGTAATTGGAGAACCATTCGGTGAACTTGCCTTCGATATTCATGGTCAAGGCAAATGGATGTTGCTGGCCTACAGGCGTTTCGTTTAGGTAATAAAAGAAGTCCATCTGTAGCACGGAGTTCACATGGATTATGAATTTGATACACTTCTTCATCTTCTCTATCGTTTCTTCGTCAATCATCTTTTCGAGCTCTGTGATGGGGAGCAAAGAGGGGACGTGTTTATGGGATGTTAAAAAGTTGGTAAATCAACGATCGCTTTGGAAGTTGTATGTGTGGTATATGTGGCGGAGGGGCCTAACTGGGTGTTTTCCTTTTCTGTCTCTGAACCCTAAATCCACGTGTACACAAAATCATCCTGTTTTTCCTCGGTGCATGTTACCTTTGAGCAGGTTAACTGCCTCGTATTTCCTCGTGCGGTTGGTGATGTACTTCTTCAAGTAGGACGGATACCAGTGGTACGTCACGATACTTTTATTCCGCTCGTCCTCATCTTTTATGTCCAGGTACATGGCGTTGGATATACTGTACTGCCCAATATCTGAGGTGTGTGTGTGTGTGTGGGGGGAGGGCGGAAGGAGGGTGAAGGAAATGAAAAGACTATGATGAGATGGATGAAGAAAAAGGGCGCGTAGTGTGACATACTTGTCCCGAGGGAAGAGCAGGTGGAACTTGTACCCAAGTGCTACGCATCTGCACTAGCTGAGTACACACAGCTTTGCTGTTTAATGAGTATCCCCCCCTCAGAGACAATGTTTCTTTTCTCCCCCTGTGCAGTTACCTTTATAAGTAGTCATCCTAAACAGCAAGAGGAACGTAAACCAGTTGAGATCGTGCATTAGGAAATTGTTGTACTCTTCATATATATTCATAAATCTGATCAGATGGCTTACGATGTTCACCTTGAGCAACTTTGTCATATATCCATTGTACTTTTGTAACATTGACATACTGTCCTGTACTTGGTCTGTACGTGGATGTGGAGGTTGGGGGGGAGAGGAGCAAGTTTGTACAGTGGCGTAAAAAATAGCACAAGATTGGTGAAGAGGAATTATAGGGAAGTGAAGCAGCAAGGTTAGGCGATTTCCTATGTATGAGCAAATGACGCCGCAGAAACGGACGCTTTCTTGTGCACACTTACTGTTAATGTAGAAGAGGGTTCCTTCACATATGACACACTTGGAAGAGTCGAACTTTTTGTTTCTAAACATGGAACCGAGTCTAAAGGTTATGGATTTGTTCTGCATAGACCAACTGTAGCACATGTCGACACCTGTATGGAGTTTAGTGTGCGGGGAGCATATGAGGAGAGAGTCAGCAATGAATTTCTATTTTTGCGTGAGAGAGGGATGTCATTGTGGAGCATGCAGCTGGGGACAGGCTGTTCGATATGCCGTGTTTTTATGTTTACATTTCACGAGGTTATCAGAGAGTTCCTTCATCGACAGGTTATCTTCGTAGGCCAATTGTATCGCTGCAAGGGTGTGTGTGGGGGGGGGGAGGGGGGCGTGGATGATAATGTTTGTTCAGGTCAGTGTGCAGGGTGACTTTCCTTATGAGGCATTTATGCGAAAAGTGCTACACACACGATGTGTATGAGTGGGGATTGTATGACCCTTTGGTTGGTTTTCTACGCAAAATTTGCTATGCGTGTTTTTTCTTATTTATTTTGTGTTCCCTTTTGTGGTGTGCGCCTTTACCGTTGTAGTAGCCTGGGAGGTAGAGGGACCCGGCATAGGCACCCATGTCTCCATCTGAAGTAGGAGGAGAAGTGACGAAGATGAGAGAGGGAGGCACAAGAGTTGAGCGAGTGTATAGGCGTTCTTGAAAATGGGGGAGCACCTCCTAAGGATGTGAGGTATTGGGTAATGTGTCTTACTGAAAAGGCCGACAAGGTTGAGGAGATGGATGTACAGAATTTGATCCCTATTAAATTCGTTATAGTACTTTATAAAGTTGACGTAGTTTGTATAAATGTCATGTGGATAATTTTTTATGGGGAAAATTACTGTGTTTTGTTGGAAGGTATAGTTCTGGTTGTCCACGAATGGCATATTCTGCTGATTTTCTTCTTTAAATTTAGGACCATCATAAATGGAACAGGGCTTTCCATTACTTTCTTTGCACATAAAGTTAAAATATTTTTCTTGAAGGTGAGAATTTTCCATTAACATTTGTAGATTTAAGTTTAATTTGGAAGCATTTGTGAATAGTTCCATTTGATATTTATTGATGTGATGTATAAGGAACTCTAAGACGGTGCATTCTGCTGAACTCGAGGATATTTTATTTTTTAAATAATGTTCTCTTCTCTTTTTATCTCCTTCGTAAACGTTACTTTCGTCACAGAGCAGATCCAACACTTTGTATCTGTCCGAGTGGTTGAACTGTAGGATGCTGTGCCAGTTGTGGAACTTGAGGTTACCAATTTCGAAGTATTTGTTGTAGTTCTTGTAGGCCAGTTTGAGAAGGATGAAGTGGCCAAGCGCTGCAGTTTTAGTGGTGGGGGAGGAAGGCATATATTTAAGTGTGTGAGGGGGTAGAGGTGGTTGGTAGTAAAAATGGGGTTCGTGGTCTGGAGGTGTTTTTTCAGAGATGGCTCGGATACATTACCTATGAAATGCGATCCTATGTAATTGAATATTCCAATGTCGAAGTAGTTGGCCCTGTGATCCAGCTTAGTCATCAATTCAATATTTGGTTGGTAAGTGAAGAGCAAATCGTTGTAGTTGATAGTATTCATGTGGAAGTCTATGGGCATATAGAGAGCGATTTTTTTTCGAATGTTTTTTCTTGATAAGGGTCTTTTTCCAAAAATTTGTTCCTTGAGCACACGGGTGCCAGTTTCTTCGTCATGATTTGGGTCACTGACGTAGGTGAATAAATCATTCAACTGGGACAAAGCATCGTGTAGTTTAGAGGTGTTTTTATATTGCTTCATAGGAATTTGCATAATTTTAATAACTTTTAGCGTCCGTACGACTAGGATTTTCTTCTTAATGAGGTCTGACTGTTCGTGTTTGTAGTCGACGGCAATTTGTGTTTGTAGCGCATGCTCATATTTGATGATGTCTTCCGCAGCCGCGTCGAGCGTCGGGACAATATATTCACGATCATGTTGATTTAACACCTGAAATGAGATCAATTTAAATTTTGAAAAATCTAAATACTTCCTAACATCACGTGTTACGATGGGTAACATCAACTGATCTTGTTCCAGTGTCTGCAGAATAATATTCTCCAGCTTGTCCAGGTTATTATATAGTTCCGCATTGTCTATGATTTTTTTCAACTCTTCTATGTTTTCATTTTTGTAGGAGCAAGCTATCTTTCTCACGAGGGTGATGACAATATAGAATATGGTTTGTTGGATAAACCAAATTTTCATTTTATTGCAATATTAGTGTCTTCCTTTTTGTGGTGTATGCATTCACTCGACGCTGTGGGGATAGTGTGTGTGTGTGTGGGGGGGGTGATTGGACAGAGGAACGGGTGTGCAAGCGGTTGCAAGGCTATGGAGATTGCTGTATGCGTGATGAAGACACAGAGGGAAGTGAAGGTTGGGGAAAGGGCAAAGTGACGCGGGGGACATGCACATGATTGTGACGTGTGTGCAATAAAAGGATTGAAAGGATGTATTCGATTTCACTTACATTTTTCAGTGTCTGTAGAGCGCGCATGTAGGTTTGCTGGCACTGGAACGTTGCAGAATGTTTCTCTGGGGAGAAAACGGGGTGGTGATGGGTGGTTCCTTGGGTATTGCGCGGTTTTGGTTGTCTATTTTGCGTTTGCCTTTTCAGGCCAGGGTTGCTCGTTCGTTAGTTCGTTTTTTTTTTTTTTTTTTTTTTTTTTTTTTTTTTTTTTTTTTTT
>NW_012192622.1:23232-25768 GCF_000956335.1 Plasmodium fragile | reverse complement strand
AAAAAAAAAAAAAAAAGAAAGAAGAAAAAAGAAAAAACAGAATAAAGCGAAACAAAATAATTGCAACTCTTGTTGCCTGGCCCGCGCGTGCAACCAATTAACACACAACTGAGAGAGGCTGCCTAAAATTCACCTGCGCACATTATGTCGGCGCGCGGTGCATACGTGTATTCATCAGCCTGTCCACTTTGTTGCGCACCCTGCCCCTATTTGGAATATTGTTTTGCACGCATGCCTTTAAGCGGTATATTTGGCGTGCAGGGCGACGCGTACATAGGGGCACAAAAAGCTTCACTTTTAACACCCGTCCAACCCATTCGCAATCTTAACATTTGCCCCCATAAAAAAAAAACATGAAGCACACTTTTGTGCGGAGCGTCATCATGACAAAAGTGGTTAAAAAAAAAGGAAAAAGCGCGAGGGTAGACTGGGACAAAAAGCGGAATAAATGACGTATGCAAGTACTTAACAGCCATTGGTAAAGAATAACAGCGAGGAGCGAAGTGCCTGTGGAACGCCCAGGGAGGTGGTAATTAGCTAAGTCAAAATAATTTTTCTCGTTTATTGGAATGGAATTCCACGGAATGAGTAAGTGATATGTGTGCTGTTATGCGTTGTCATGCAAACAGAAGGCATGAAACCAAAAAGAAAAAAAACAAAAAGAATTTAGGAACTAATATTTATAAAACATGGGATTTAAAATACGTTAACACACCATTTTGAAAAGGGGGCGAAAAAAAAAACAAAATAGGAGGTTTCGACCGCGAGTGTGAAAACAAAAGTGCTCATATGAGCAAAAAGTTGAAGAGATATACAAAAACAAAAAAAAAAAAAAAAAAAAAAAAAAAAAAAAAAAAAAAAGTAAATCCTCAACTTCCCTCGAATCAATAGAAGAAAAATTCTTTATTATATCAAATTTGTGTACTTACAGAGCAAGTATTTTTTTTTTTTTTTTTTTTTTTTTTTCATAGGAACAAAAGTTCAAGGGTGCACACATAACAGAATCGAATTAGGTTTTCCATTAAGGCGTGTGACGCTTGGCGCGTAGACGCCGTTTGGAACAACTATCCATCAGTAGGCATAGTTCAGGTGTTGTTCAATATTTTCTCCTTGTGGGTTTATTTTGGAATCCATCATTCCAAGTTTTTGCTGCAAATCGGATAGAATACTAATTTTGACTTGCTCTGGCAATTCCTCTACCCACGCCGGAAGGCATGCTCCTTTCAGTTGAGCCCGTAGCGATGCTAGCGATGGTGTTGGCGGTACTTGTGGTGAGTTTAACAGGTTCGACATATTTGGTAGCTGCTCTTCCGCTTTGGTTTCCAGCGACGGCTGTTGTCCAGACGGCTGGTTTACTTTTTCCTTATGTTTCTCTGCCTGCTCCTTGGCTATAATACTTGCGCACAGGACGATCACCTGGTCGGCCGCGCGCTGCATTTCATTCTTCACCTTATGCATGTGGTCAAGCAGATTTTGCTTTTCTTCCACTTTGATTTTATATTTATGTTGCAGCTCCATGAGGAGTCCTTTTTTTTCTTCCTCGTGGACCATTTTATTTTGTGGGTACAGAAAAAACAGGTGTCTGTACTCTTCATTCGGGTCAGCATGAACGTTCCTGTTCTGTTCCACATTTTCAATTTGTTTTTGGATTTCATTAATTTCTTCTTCGAGCTGTCTCATTTCAGTAGCTTTTTGCTCATGTTCGTTTTTTTTATCCTTATGCTTATTTTTCGCATCATTGAGTTCGCTATTCAATTGTGATACATCTTTCCACGCGTTGAGATTTATTAACTGCGTGTTTGCTTCCGCTCTATTGACGACCTCATCCTTTAGAATTGATTGGACTATCTGTTCGTTGAGTGTCAGCTGTGTATTTTCGCTACCGTTCTGCGTTGTGTCTATTGGTTTCAAATTAACATGATTCGACCATTCGTCGAATACATTTTTGTCCATTCCATTTTTCAGAAATTCTTTTAGTTCATTTGGTATATCTGTTGTTACAGGTTTGTTTACATCTTTTGGTAGCTCTGCCTTTATCATTTTTTCCCCTCTTGTACGCATGTTTCTGTTGGGTCCTTCGTAGGTATTCAACTTGTCATCCTCGTCGTCATCGTCGAAGAGGTGGTAATCGTCCTCGTAGTCATCATCTTCTAAATCATATTCTGAATCATCATCTGAGAACTCATCCTCATCATATTCTTCTTCTAACTCATTATTCATTTGACTATCAAATACGTTTATTTTTTTGTATAGGGAGTCACCTTTTAGGCGGAGGTTTGCTCCTTGTTCGTCGTCCAATAGGCCATACAATACAGGTCCTCTGTTTGCATTTTTTCTACTCATATACTGTGACCTGTCCTTTTCGTTGCTTATAATGGGGCTTATACGCATGTCCATGCTGCTATTTAAATGCTGGGTACCATACTTGTTTCCATACCTGTTTCCATCGAAGTAGTATCCCATGTTGGTCATGTCTTTGTCCTTTTTCATGAATGACATGTACAGTTTCATTAACTCGTTGTATATTTTCTCGATG
>NW_012192622.1:15241-21613 GCF_000956335.1 Plasmodium fragile | reverse complement strand
GCAACTTTTTTTTTTTTTTTTTTTTTTTTTTTTTCATAGGAACAAAAGTTCAAGGGTGCACACATAACAGAATCGAATTAGGTTTTCCATTAAGGCGTGTGACGCTTGGCGCGTAGACGCCGTTTGGAACAACTATCCATCAGTAGGCATAGTTCAGGTGTTGTTCAATATTTTCTCCTTGTGGGTTTATTTTGGAATCCATCATTCCAAGTTTTTGCTGCAAATCGGATAGAATACTAATTTTGACTTGCTCTGGCAATTCCTCTACCCACGCCGGAAGGCATGCTCCTTTCAGTTGAGCCCGTAGCGATGCTAGCGATGGTGTTGGCGGTACTTGTGGTGAGTTTAACAGGTTCGACATATTTGGTAGCTGCTCTTCCGCTTTGGTTTCCAGCGACGGCTGTTGTCCAGACGGCTGGTTTACTTTTTCCTTATGTTTCTCTGCCTGCTCCTTGGCTATAATACTTGCGCACAGGACGATCACCTGGTCGGCCGCGCGCTGCATTTCATTCTTCACCTTATGCATGTGGTCAAGCAGATTTTGCTTTTCTTCCACTTTGATTTTATATTTATGTTGCAGCTCCATGAGGAGTCCTTTTTTTTCTTCCTCGTGGACCATTTTATTTTGTGGGTACAGAAAAAACAGGTGTCTGTACTCTTCATTCGGGTCAGCATGAACGTTCCTGTTCTGTTCCACATTTTCAATTTGTTTTTGGATTTCATTAATTTCTTCTTCGAGCTGTCTCATTTCAGTAGCTTTTTGCTCATGTTCGTTTTTTTTATCCTTATGCTTATTTTTCGCATCATTGAGTTCGCTATTCAATTGTGATACATCTTTCCACGCGTTGAGATTTATTAACTGCGTGTTTGCTTCCGCTCTATTGACGACCTCATCCTTTAGAATTGATTGGACTATCTGTTCGTTGAGTGTCAGCTGTGTATTTTCGCTACCGTTCTGCGTTGTGTCTATTGGTTTCAAATTAACATGATTCGACCATTCGTCGAATACATTTTTGTCCATTCCATTTTTCAGAAATTCTTTTAGTTCATTTGGTATATCTGTTGTTACAGGTTTGTTTACATCTTTTGGTAGCTCTGCCTTTATCATTTTTTCCCCTCTTGTACGCATGTTTCTGTTGGGTCCTTCGTAGGTATTCAACTTGTCATCCTCGTCGTCATCGTCGAAGAGGTGGTAATCGTCCTCGTAGTCATCATCTTCTAAATCATATTCTGAATCATCATCTGAGAACTCATCCTCATCATATTCTTCTTCTAACTCATTATTCATTTGACTATCAAATACGTTTATTTTTTTGTATAGGGAGTCACCTTTTAGGCGGAGGTTTGCTCCTTGTTCGTCGTCCAATAGGCCATACAATACAGGTCCTCTGTTTGCATTTTTTCTACTCATATACTGTGACCTGTCCTTTTCGTTGCTTATAATGGGGCTTATACGCATGTCCATGCTGCTATTTAAATGCTGGGTACCATACTTGTTTCCATACCTGTTTCCATCGAAGTAGTATCCCATGTTGGTCATGTCTTTGTCCTTTTTCATGAATGACATGTACAGTTTCATTAACTCGTTGTATATTTTCTCGATGAGCTGTCAAGCGGGGGGGGGTGGACAAAACAAAAAACAAAAATTAATATTACATAATTGTATGGGGAAATACACACACCACATTTACGTGTGCACATGTACACCATGCGCAGGCGAAAGGTCCCGTCTCTTACCATCATGCACCCAGTACGCAGAGCATTCAAGAGATATATCACAAGGAAGTAGAAAATAACACACGGGGTCAACACTTTATATTTCGTAAATAAATCAAAGGTGTTCGCGCTTCCAGGGGGGGCATGAACCCCCTCTATATGGGGTCCAAGGAAATTTGTGTTTCCTCCTGCTCCATCGTTATCCCTAAACATGTTCCCCAAGTGGTGGTTCGGCGTGCAACTACCCCCTGTTTACATAGTCCCCTTTGGCGAGTTAGAGGTGCTGCAGCGGTGGTGCAGCCGTGGTATAGCGGCCTGTGGGTTCATAAACCACGCTGTGACAAAGTGTTTTCCACTGTTTGAACACGACCAGTTGCCACACCAAACTGTTAGGTGGCATACGACGGGGTGTGACGGAAATAGGCACAACGAATAGGCCAAAAAAAAAAAAATAACACAATAATCGGCAAAAAAAATAACACAGTAGTCGGCAAAAAACACAAAATAACACAGTAGTCGGCAAAAAACACAAAATAACACAGTAATCGGCAAAAAACACAAAATAACACAGTAATCGGCAAAAAACACAAAATAACACAGTAATCGGCAAAAAACACAAAATAACACAGAAATGGGCAACACACAAACTAACACAAAAATAGGCAAAGAAAAACTAACACAAAAATGGGCAAAGAAAAACTAACACAAAAAAGAGCCAAGAAAAACTAACACAAAAAAGAGCCAAGAAAAACTAACACAAAAATGGGCAAAAACACATAACACAGAACTGGGCACAAAGAATACACGAAAAAATGAGTACGAAAAACTATTGTCAACTTTTACCAGTTGGAAAACAATGCCAGAAACATGAGATAAACACGCCAGAGGATAAAAAAACACAAAAAACAGGTATTTTGGGAGTTACATTTAATTTGTTCTATTTCTTTAATTATTCTTTTATTTTATTCGATTATTTTATTTTATATTATTTTTTTTTTTATTCTTTTATTATTATATTCGTTATTTGGTATTTTATTTTTCTCATTCTTTTATTCGATTATTTTTTTTCCCCACTATTATTATTTTTTTTTTTTTATTAATATTCCATTGTTGTATTTTTATTTTATTATTTTATTTTTTTATTTTTTTATTCTTATTTTCCTATTTTCTTATTTTATTTTATTCTTTTTTTTTCTTTATCTTTTTTTTTTTTTTTTTTGCTTCTTTTATTCCATTCTCGCATTTTCGTATTTTCTTATTTTAATCATTTTTATTATTATTATTTTATATACATATATTTTTGGAGCAAACTGCGCGATAATTAGGTCACCTAGGGGTAGGGAGAAATGCTCAGACTCTATTAATATAGGTACGCCGACTTTGGTTAGTCGCGCTAAAGTGGTTCCTTATCGCACAGCTAGGTTAAAACACGCTTGCGAGGCGGCTTAATCCATTAAACTAAAGTCATAATTGATTTTCAATGCAACTTTTACGGGTAATATTAAATTGTGCACTTGCGGATCCATCATACATTACCAGCAAATAAACCACGCCAAGGAGTTAGTTTCCTACTCCGCTCCTCTCCAAGGCTTACAAGCGCATGTACGCGTTGGTACGAATATTATATCCCTAAGCGTACGGCCTTTAAAGGTGCTGTGCTCCGTTGGCCAATTTTCCGCTTTGGCACATCGGCCCAGCATCTCATGCAAGTTAATATCGCATGACCGGTTGCGCCATGTACGCTTCGACAAACAAATTGAAAAAAAGTTGCAACCACCATGAACCCGCGCCAGGTCGTTCACAATTTTAAGTACTCTCACACAATTGCAGAGTACAGTTTTTTCCAGCGCATTTCACCCATAGCAGGAATGCACAATTATTTTAATTTTTTTTTTTTTTTTTTTTTTTTTTTTTTTTTTACAAAGCCTTCTTGGTTAAATATGACACCTTTGTGATATGACCTTGTGCATGTTTATTCCAACTCTCATAAGCTTAACATGCATGACACACTTATTCAACGATTTTTTTTATGTTCGTAACAGTGGGCACAGAGCAAGGTGTTTTGGTAACGGTGGGGCCACGTGCGACAAATGGTTCTCTTTTGTCGTAATGACGTGTGCGTTTATAAATCTTATACTAGTAATCATGCTCTGGTAATTCACCACAGGGTAACATAAAATGTATGCTCATGTGGCAGACACTCCACGTATGCGCAATGCGCCATTGGGCCCACAGTATAACATTGTTTCTTAGCAGGATAACATGAGCACAGGGGTGGCGACACGTGGAAACGCGGCATGCCCATTCTCCCTGCGCAGCGAATACTCACCTAATAATGGCATAACAATAGGGGTGCGCCCTTATCTTTACTTTTTGCATCCTGCATGTTGCGTCTTCAACGGGCAGGCCTTTTATTCTTTATGGACACAGATAAACATAGTGTAGCTCCGGGGGTGAACCAGCCAATAGGCAGGCCATGCAACCCTCTTGCGTTGATGCCTGGCCACGATTAAACGTTTGCTAATGATCATCAGATGGTCTACCCCCATACACATGTGGCATTGCGTGCTTGGTTGCCCGTCCACTACCATGTTTGCATCTCCCCCACACAAACATACCTGTGCATATCACACGACAGCTGTGACAAGGGCCAGTAGGGGGACACAAACCGACAGGCATGCCACCACCCACTGCGCAAGAAACGCACAAATGGGGAAGCCTATGTCTTCCACTTCGTTTAAGGTGTAAATTCAGCACCCCAATAATTGTGCGCAGAGGGAAAAAAAAAAAAAAAACGATTCAAAATTCCAACGGGGGGAAAACCTTCATCGAACTGTTGTTCAGGGTTATATAAATCACCCGTGGTATGCATATGGAGCAATTCAAGAAAGGAATGCACAAAAATGGTGCTACACAATAAGTAGCCAACGGGTTACGGTTACCCAAAAGGGTACTTAGAAACAACAAAAACCAATTGCTATTGCATTGTTGAGCACTTCTAAATGTATAGAAATATGGAGACAGGGTGACACCTTGCCTCATATCTCCACTGACTAATCGATTAGCACTTCCTCGTCCTTTGGTTGACAATGCAGTCCTCAGTGTTGGTCCTCTGGATATACCCATTCATCGTCCTGGTGAATGACCCCTTCGTCGTCTCCATCAGAGAGCGTGTCATCGTTGAACTCCTCATCGCCTTCATCGTTGTAGTCCTCAACGTATTCTTCGTCGTACTCATCGCCGTATTCACCACCATAGTCCTCCCCATAAGGCTGGTCAACCATTTCTCCATATTCTCCGCCATACGTTTCTCCATACTGTTCCTCATAATAATCCCCTAATTCGTCCCCTAATTCTTCGTCCAGGTCTTCCTCGTTCTCATCTTCATCGGCTTCTTCTCCGGCATGCTCTTTGCCCCCAGCTGTACTCTGGTCACTGCTCATATCATTTTGGCCATACGGGACTTTCTGTTCCATAGCCCAATCAGCAGTGTGCGAATCGAACACCGTGGTACCGGCTAATTCGAGCTTGTCTTCTTTTCCTTCATAGTACTTGCAAGGGTGGAAACAGGAGGGTGGGGGAACATTGATGTGCTTAGATGGACATATGCACATATAATTATGCAGACATCTCCGTGCACACACACGCTTACATATACATACACATATGTGATGGTGGAACACGGTCACTGCAACTTTGTACAACGAACGCATATGGCACATAACAAGAAAAGAAAAAAATGAGCATGACTTCCCATGTCCACACCACCTCATTTGATATGAACCAACTGGGTTACCTTTTCGTATAACTTATATGCCGTGCACACTAGGATGAGACAGCCAGAATAGGAAAGAATACTGGGCAACGGGTACTCCTGGTTAGGGTTAGGCTTAAATAGTGACCCTAATTTAGACTTAATTATGTTGTTTAACAGCGCTGCGGAGCTGTTACCAAAGGATATAAGCTGACTCAAACTCATGGTTGGCTAGCTATTTTTTTTTTTTTTTTTTTTTTTTTTTTCCAAAAAGGGAGAATATAAAATCAGTTGTGTAGTACCTTCAGTGGGATGTACAAGCGGCAGTTAACAAACTGGTGCACCAGGAGAGAGGGAGAATAGGCGCAAGCATTTATATTTATGGTGTGGATAATTTAGCGAAAGTGTACAAGGCGGTATGAGGGCAAATAAAGAAACAAGTGTGTAATGAATTGAGTCACACCAAAGTGTTGCACATGGGAAATGGCGTATGTGCACACAATGAATATATGCGTTACTTGTATGTGTGTGCATGTTTACTCTTGTGCGTGCGGGTGAAAATGCTTTGGGAAGGCATGATGGTAGTTTCCCTGATGTGCGTATCTTTTATCATTCCCTGGGACAGTGAACAAGTGCGCCTGATACGCGTAACGCGTAGGGTGTATACGTACGGCAGTGTGCTCATGCAACCAGACTGATTCTCCTGCTCATTCGGCGCAACCAGGGAGGGGAATTACTCTTCGCATGGCGCTTCCGCGTGAAAAATAAGCATGTGTAAATGTAAAGTACACATGGCGCAGGTTGCCCATTGGTCGAGACGTCAATAAAGGGAAAGGCCTGCCGAAAAGGTCGTTTATTGCTTTTTTTTTTTTTTTTTTTTTTTTTTCCCTCTGCGCACAATT
>NW_012192622.1:0-13209 GCF_000956335.1 Plasmodium fragile | reverse complement strand
TTTTTTTTTTTTTTTTTTTTTTGCATCCCATTTCGGTGGGTTTCCTGTTATACAAATTGTTGTACCAGGTTGAAAAGGCCAACATGGCGTTCTTGTGAGGTGGGTAACCCATAAGTGGGACAAAATAAGCAAATGATCCAAAGAGAGTAAATATAATGTGCCCCTATGGTGGCTTGCCCCCTGGTCAGTTATTATGTCAAAACAAGCGAGGGGGCAGGGTTACACACGCGTGTGAAGTCAATTTAGTGGAAACAAATGCGAAAATATAAGAGCGATGATGCGGAGAGCTTAACACAGGCGTACGCGCCATTGTTCCCTAGTGCGGAGAAGACATAGTAGAGAAAATGGCATAATGAACAAAAAAAAAAAAAAAAAAAATGTAAATAAAAAAAAGACGCAACAGAAAAAAAAAGGAACAGAACAGGATGAGCGGCTTTTTCCAACGTGGGACGTGACAAGAGTTCGCCGTGATGAACCACATGATTAGTCTGGACCGAATGTACCTTTAACTGTACAGAACAGGACCACAGCTTAGTTCTTTCAACTTGCCCACTGTGAGCGTGTCTCGACACTTTTTTTTTTTTTTTTTTTTTTTTTAACGTTGCCCTGGAAAGTGCTCCACTACTGTATGGCGTTCCTGTGTCGGAGGGGACAAGAGGAAGGCTCCCTTTCCCCGACGTTTGGAGAAATACTTTACAATTTGTGCGATCCAAAAAGGGAGCATTACAAAAGGACACTTATGCGTTGACGTTGTTCCTATTTTGTTGCCAATTTTAGTAGCCGGAAAAAGTGTGGGTTAGTAAGAGGTGCATAGGGTTACATCGTTCGTAGGCTTGCTCGGCGAATTGCTTAATTGCCCCCTTTTTCGTGCGCAAAGTGGGCCAAGCCGCCGCAGGGAGCAGGGAAGGATCAGTTCACTTCTTAACAAGTTTAAGTGTGTAAAAAGTACAGTGAGGTTTGTACGTGTAAATTCATGCGTTCATCAATGAAATTATAAAAACAGGGGGGAGGGGGGGGGGGGAAAAAAAGAAGAAAGCTAAAGAAACGGCTGAACGGATATGCAACAGGGTGCTATGTACAGCTTGCACTCCATTTGGCTAAGC
Source organism: Plasmodium fragile (assembly GCF_000956335.1). Classification (NCBI taxonomy): domain Eukaryota; phylum Apicomplexa; class Aconoidasida; order Haemosporida; family Plasmodiidae; genus Plasmodium; species Plasmodium fragile. The sequence goes on along the minus strand of NW_012192622.1, from coordinate 12,106 downwards.
ACTGGGTAGCCCACCCACTGCTTTATTTATGCCCTGGAGTTCCGTTTGAGTTTTTTTTTTTTTTTTTTTTCTTCACAGTTCAATTATATGATAAAGGTTTCTGAAACCATCGTACAGACATGTTCGAAATGTGATACCTGTCGAAGTCTGAGTTTCTCCTTTCGACTTTATTTTCCATATTGAACATAATGTCCTTTAGCTATGGATAATATGGTTTTTCCTAGGGCAAATATTAGGCCATGTTTTTTTCCGCTGTTGGATTTACTTTATCTGTACTGTCTTCATTTAGCTCGGCATCGTTCTTTGCAGCTTCGTCAACTTTACATTCCTCACAGGATTCATTGTGCTCATGATGACAGTGTTCCTTTTTCTTATAATTATAGTATCCTATTCCAGCTAGTATATGTGCCAAAATTGCTACCCCTAATATTGCTGATGAGATGATCATCTTCTTTTTGAAATTTTTTCTCTTCATATTTTTATCGAATGCGTCTAGTTTTGCTTTCGCCTTTTGCACCAATAAATTTTTACATGTGCATGGTGTGAGTGAATTGAGGGTCACTAGAACAGCCACTGTTAGTAGCACTTTTGTAATCTTCATTTTGGCTAGCCAGAGAAAAAAAAAAAAAAAAAAAAACACGAAAAGAATTTCGACTAAGAGGCCTGAACAGGGCGGAGGGTTAGCAAACAAAAAAACGTATGAATATGTGTAACGCGGTCACGTACAAAGCGCGAAAAGAAAATTCGTCCCACGTCATCTCCGCTTTAAATGATGATAAGGATGGAGAGTATTTCGATAAGGCTACACAAATGTGTGTATGCGTTGAAGGCGTTTTTCAATTTTTCCCATGTTGCCCCATTAGCTCACTTCCGAGCGAGTGGATGAACATGGACTTAGATACCTGGTCAGTTTATGAGGTTTGTCCTCGTGAAGAGTGTGCAATTATGTGTGTGTATTACGCGGCGGAGGGTAAATTATTACTCTAGAACATTTAGCGAATGGAACTTTGCTTTACAGGTGAACATGTACAAGCGGGCGTCAATGACTAGAACTTTGAATATCCTCTTGTGGGTTGAATATCTTGTTTGGCATGTTAGCTTTTCAATGTATTTTTGCGATTTCTCTCTCTTTTTTTTTTTTTTTTAACTTAAAGTACATTTTGTGGAGTATTTTTTTTTTTTGTTTTCGAAAAATAGGATTTTCACCCGCCAAGCACGAGCGAACACATGAATGCATCGATAAGTGAGTGCATCAGTGTAATACACGGATGCATGCCTGCATGCATGCGCGCGTGTATGCTTCTTCCAATGCACAGCTTGGTGTGCTTCCCAAGAAGGCAAATTGCTGGCTCAGTTTCCCTATCGTATTGGACGCTCCTACAGAAAAATTTGCACAATTGTACCTGCGCATGCTTTCGAAGCGCTAGTTTTTCCCTTAAGAACAAGTTTAGGCGAGGACACGCCGCAAGTGCGCGCCACGCGTCGTCATGGCTGTGCGAACATTTCATCATTTACATTACCATTTTATTACCATATTATTGGATTGTACTGCATTTTTTTTTTTTTTTTTTTTTTTTTCGCCCTATTCAAGCCTTTTATCTCGTACCGCTTACTTCCAGAAGAAGGTGCGCATGTGCAAAGTGTCCGGTGCTTGTATACAGCGCGCTTGCCGAGCATTTTCTCCTGAGTGAGCCCCCCAATCCCGTGAGCTTATGTGCACAAGTGTATAAATGTACTAGTTACCTGCTTGTATTTTTCAGAATTATTTAATGTATGCCGAGTGATTTAAGTGCTCAGGGATGGGTGAAAAGAACTAACTCAGGAAGAAAAGAAGAAAAAAAAACAAAAAATACAAATCCTGGCTGAGTACACGGGTCGGCCGAGCACACACAAGGGGGGGAACATACGGACGCGACATTGACCACCAGGGGAAGGAAACAAGTATTTAGCTTTCCATCGTCATTTATTCATTCATTCGTTCATCCATCACACGTGTGTTTGTTTGAGGGTATCAACAAGAGGGTTTGTAATTATTTTGCCGTAAGTTTTTGCCATGCCCATTTGGAACTTCTCGGCAAAACTGCCCCATTTATCCTAATCGCGTTAAGGGGTAGAGCAGGGATGATGGGAGAAGGAACGCGCGTAAGGATGTGCATATGGCTTATGTTTGTGTATAACAGTTAGGCATATGAATCTTCCGGTTGCTACATTTTTAATTTTTGACAAGTTAACAAATTCGCTACTCCTTATTGGGTGCTTTCCCCCCATCGGATGTTTGTTACATTCAAACAAAAAAAAAAAAAAATAATAATAATAATAAAATATGGGGTGTTTGTCCCTTTTTTTTTTTTTTTTGTTTCATTTTTTCCACCATTAATAAATCTTATAAAATAGGAGGCTTTCAAAAATGATCCCGCAGCTAGCACAAGCAAGCATTCTGCCTCACATTTTTTTTTTTTTTTTTCATTATTTTGCAGTTTGGCAGAAAACTGGGAAGACACTGTTTTATGATATAGCAGTGTATATGAGTAGGCGAAAATTCAGAAAATAAATTTTTACTGAAATGCATGTATATCCATTGGCACATCTGCGTGATGAGAAAAGCATAGATTGAATGAGAATAGAATTACAACATTTGACCAAACTAATTTGTTTCTCCCATCCAACAATTTTTTCAATTTATGCTTTTACCCCGCAAAGATGGTATTAATTTTTTTTTTTAGAAGGCAATTTTTTTTTTTTTTGTTGGAGTGTGAATATGGGATCCATGCGCAGCATGAGGCTTTATTTACATGTACCAGGAAATGATAATATGTCTTCATCCCAGTGCGATAATTTTGTTTTTTCAAAAAATAATAAAGTGTTTGTGGAAAATATCGGTTTTTCTATAAGCGTATAAGCGACAGGGACGAAATGCACACAAAGTATAAATATGCATAATATATGCAGAAAAAAATACGCTTGATTTTTTGAAGCTCAGGTCGGAGCGGAAAAAAAAAAAAAGGGAAAATTCGTTCATCCCCTTTGAGTGACGCTCCATGTGCGTTTTCCAGGGAAATTCGTGACAACTCCGTTTAGCCTAATTTTTTTCTTCACATGTAGATATATATTTATGGGTTTGTTCTGATAGTTTTTTTTGTTTTGTTGTCGACAAAATTTCCATTTCGCATTTTTGAAGCACAAAGAAGAGTTTTCTTTATCCCACCCGATCGCGTTTTACCCGATCTAATTGACTCAAATGAGCATCGTACGAATGTCTCCAATTCGAGCTCTACATAAATAGAATGTTAGTTCTTCCTTTTGTGGAAAGGAGAAAATTATTTGTTAGAACTCACTGAGTGATATAGAGCAGACAATAATGGGAAGGATAAATTTTTTCTCCAAAGAAAAAGTTCAAAGTGCAAAATGCAGGAGTGTTACCCACTGAGGCCGATACTATTTGATCCGCTAAAGTTCGTAATGGGGAAGAACAATAAACTTGGGAGCGGCTCCCCCCAAAAAAATGCGTTCGCAGGACACAGAGGAATCACGGGCGATAAGGAAAAAAGTACATTTTCGGTTTTTACTTTTTCCGGCGCGATTCTTTGCGCGTTGGCCCTCTCTTTGTTCTACACATTGATACAGGTAAGAAGGAAAGGAAAATGGTGGTACATTTGTTCATTTTTCATTTTTTTTTTCTCTGCACTCCCCTGGTTTTTCTTATATGCTGAGCTTAAAAAACGGCTTTCTAAAGTGCCCTAAGGAGAACCCTCCCCTAAAGAAGTCCATTTCCCCCCTCCTTTTTTTTGTAGAATGTACATTGCCCTGGGTGGCCAAGGGACAATTATCACGGAATCCACGATGTGCGGAATGGTAGGCGGTGGAGAAATTTGTCTGCATGCATTCCATCTCATGTGAAGGCATTCAGGAAACTCCATTTAACGGAGGACGGACAAATGGTCTTTCATCCAAGGGAATGTAGTGGTAGAGATACAGATGTGTCACCAGAAATTCAAAAAATATATAAAGATGTGGAAAGAAGTTTTTCAGGGAAATACACAAATGTGTTGACTGAAAGGGAAAAAAAAAGAGGGATCAAAAATGTTATGCTTTTTAGAGACCACAACTCGCAAGATATGACTGATGAAGAGTTGAGCGAAAAGATTAATAAATTAAAAGGACCTGTAGATACTATGACCATGCTTTGTGTATTGAATTATGTGCATAACCATGAGAAAGAAAAATATATTCGCATGATGGAAGACATGCAAGAAGCATGTGGGGTGTTGGCGGACTCTTACAATGTCCCCTGGGAGTACGAAGCGGAGAAATTTAAGTACGTCCACGATAAAATGATGAAAATGTTAATGAAAAGGGAAAAATTTGAAATGAAAAATATCAAGGCGTTCGCTACTGATGAGCCTATATGTGCTAGGTGGGAGTTTCAGAGGTACCTAGAACTTAAGCGCAGGTCATGGGCCGATTTTACTCGGCGTATGAAAAGACAGGGGACGAACAGATTGCAGCACTCGTTTAGGAGAACTAAACACATGGACATCTGTTGGATGTAATTTTAACCTGGAGAACGGGGCAGCGATGTTGTGGTCGCTAATCCCCATGGACAGAACCTGCGAAGGCGCAGAGCTCCGCTCATGGCGCGACGCTGTCCCCCGATTGGGCTCACCTGTTTTGTGGTTCCCTTAATATCGGCGCACTGCTTGCACGTGCTGTACGAGCGTGAAGGGGCAGAGTGTGCCTCCGTTTTGTGAATTATCTTTCTTTATTTTTGAGTTATGCTCTCAATTATATTTTGAATTACATGTGACATGTTTTCTTGTCCCCATTTGTTTCCCATTCCGAACCCATGTGAACCATTCTTCCCTTTATAACATGGTGAACACATTTCCTTTAACATTTGTTTGCAAAATGGTGTATACGTAAGCGGGTGCCATTGGAGGTGGTAGACAAGTATGGGCGCCCATGGGCGAATGCGATGAGACATCATCCACATCAACTGCGTTACACCCCGTAAAGTAACAAACAGCGGTGAAGGATGTATGGGAGATGGCACGGAATTGGCTACATTTTGAGCCGATAGATACACTTGGACAAAGTGCGCCCGGGAGGTAACTACTTCATCTCATCATTAACTTTACAAATTGGTCTCTGCGAGGAGAATATCTTGTGATACATAATAAGGTACGTTTCTTAAAATACAGAATTGGGAGGGGGGGAAAAGGGAGGAAATTTTCAGACATATAAAATTATCATCAGTTGTCCATGTGTTTCTGTATACATATGTGTGCTAAGTGGACGGCAAAAATGAATAGTGTTCAGGGTTTAGGAGTTTTATAAAAGATGGAAAAATAAAAATATGTTGTTATTGTTCGTTGGAATACAATTATTTCGCTGCATTGGACAAAAGCTGTTTGTTCCATAAGACGGTACATAACTCCTGCTTTTTTTCTTTACTTAAAAAAGTGAGGAGGGTTCTGCCAATCTATCTATGTGTATGACCGCGATTCTTACAACCTGGGGGAGCAAGAAATTACAGCTTGTCATATATTTGTCTGTTTAGCCTAAACTATTATCGAATGTGTGCCGTTTTGAACTGTGCTAAATACACAAGAAGGGGAAATTCCTCCGTCCCTGAGCCTCTCCATTAGTACATTCCCCTATGTAGTGCAGCATCATCTAGACTTGGTGTATTAGGAAAATTTCCCATGTGTAAGTTATTCATTGGCTGCACACGGTAACTTCGATTAGACAAGGTAGTCGCAAGCTTCCCTTCCCCTTACACACTTTCACTTTGTTCGTCCAGCACATCGTGGGACGAGAATATAACACATTATCCTCACAAATGCGACACGCCATTTTGTCGTGCAGACCTATCGTATATATTGACTTTTACAATTTGTAAGATCTTACCTTTTGTGTATATCAGAAGTAACGTTTAACCGTTTCATTGGCAATGTTAAAGTTTATACACAGGGGAAAACAAATGTTAATGCAGGAAAAAAAAAAAAAACTTTTTGCATATTATAAAAGTATTACCTTTATGAAATAACCACAATAATCAATATATAATATATGTTACATTTATGATGTAGGGGATTATGAGTTATATACAAATATATATATGTACATATATATAGAGAGAGAACAAAGAAGGATGTATCCTTCTCTAGAATGAGTTCCCCTCTCATAATATCATTGAGTACCTGATTACATAAACAAGCCGCATTATATGTGCGCAAACCATGTATGTTGCAAAGATATAAGCAATATTATAATTTAAAACAGATTTCGCACAAAAATATTACAAATATGAATGAATCATATCATACAAGGAAGTCTACCCAATACAGGTACAAAATTATACCATAGCATTGGAATTGCCTACCAGAAGTAGAATAATGACGGTACTTCTGATGTCTCGGACATTCCATGCTTTTGGCTTTTTTTTAGGACGTTTTGCACTTGAAAATGTCATTCAAGAAACCTAATTTTCCCCTTCGATGGTAGAACCGGAATAGCACAATCAGGAGCATAATTAGTATGCTTACTGCAACTGCGATTAAGGATATGGTAGCTCCAGGTTGATCCTTAGGAAGTACTTTTGTAGTGATCATTATTATGAAGTAAGCAATAATACCCACAGTGAAGGGGGTCCATTGTTTATTCGTAATTATGGTATGTTTCAATGCACTAAAAAGTCCTCTGGGCTTCTTTCCCGTTTCTGCACTCTCTACTTCATCTTGTGGGGGTGGTATCAACTCGTCTGATGTAACCTTGGGGTCTGATGTTTCCGAATTTTCACCCGACGCGTTTTGTTTGTGAGGATCTCTACTAGGACTAACGGGAGGTTTATGTTGTTCGGGTGTTTGTTTATTGGTTTCACTGTTCACGTCAATTCCTTTAGGCTTCTTTCTCTTTTTTTTACTCTGTGCCTTATTTTGTGGAGATATTAATAACCCGTCTGATCCAACTGTAGAATCTGGTTTACCAGACTTCACACCAGATGCGTTTTTCTGGGGAAGATCTTTATTAGGACTCGCGGGTGCTTTATGTTGTTCGGGTGTTTGCTTATTCGTTCCACGCTTCACCGCATTTCCTTTCGGCTTTGTTTCTTTCTGTTCACCGTGTACTTTATTCTGTTGGGATGGTGGCAATGACCCTTCCGACGTAACCTTCGCCTTTGGTTTGCCTGGCTTCTGACCCGATGCGACTTTCTTCGGTTGACCTTTACCAGGACTGGTTAGTAATTTATTATTTGCTTGTGGTGTTTGCATATCCAATTCGACCGTCAGTAATCTACTCATCCTGACACCGACAGGGTCATTTTGCTCGGCTATATGGTTCCATGGTGAGCCTAGTTCATTTACCTAACATGTAAAAAAGAAACATTCAGGATTTATAGTGTATATACATTGATATAGAACGTTAAAAAAAAAAAAAAGAAGGAGGTTTATAAATTTTAGCAAAATGATAAAGGTTACTTAGGGATAATAAATGTGAGAATCCCTGACATATATTTCTTATTATCATACATGGTTGAGACATTGCCAGGACAGAACAAGAATGAGTATAGAAGGTTTCGCGGGAGATATCATTCTTTTTTTTTTTTTTTTTCCTTTCCTTTTCCTTTAGCGTAAAGAAGGTTCAAAATTGCGATATATCCTCTGTTTTATTTATATGATAGCATTATATGATTATTTTGTTTTCTCATATTTATGCATGGATTATATGATTGTTCTGTTCTCTTTATGTATGTATGGATTATATTATTATTATTTTTTTATATATATGTATGGATTATATGTTTGTTCTTTTTTTCTCATATATATTGTAATGTATTATATGGTTATTCTTTTTTTTTTTTTATGTATGTACGGATTATATACATATATATTTTTATTATATATGTAAGCAGTATAGAATTGTTCTTTTCTTTTTTAAGCGGAACCATGTTAATTAAGTTTTTTGCGCATTTTATTTACTGTTTCCTTATCACGTGTTCATATTATATAATTTAAATGAGAAATTAATATGCATAAGAATACATATAAAAGAAATATGGTAATGTAGAATAATATGAAAAAATTCATTTTATTACATATTATATTATAATGATGTAAAATGAATTACGTGCTTGGTACTTTGTAAGACATATTTGCGCACGTTTTAAAAAATATGGTCGCACTTTCAGACGGTCGAATAAAAATGGGAATATTATATATTTTGAAAAATAAAGTTCCTATATATGCAATAGAACTTTATTATTTTAACTTAGGCATAACCATGGCAGGAAGTTAATAAAAGAAGGTTAAATCATTTGTATTACGGTATGATGGAGTTTTTTCCCGGTTTAAAGGGTTTTAGGTTTGGGGTAAATATGCTTTTCTATTCAAAATGATAAGGTATTTTATTCAGAATATTTTAATATAGTGTTCATGATGTATAATATAGAAATCTATGAGCCCTTCGAATCATAGAAATTAGTATCGTACAAAATATTAAAATAGAACACATTGGAATGGAAAATATGAATATAGGGCATATGAATGTCGGAAATATTCATTAGGAACAGAATAATTTAGAAAATATTATTACAGAAAATGCTATTATATGTAGTATAAAATTTAGTTGTTACATGAATAGTTACTTCGGCATATTTCCTTTAGGTTGCTAACATAACAGAGGTCAGGAATTTGAGTAGATACCTTTGTTTCTTTTTTTTCTGTTTATGTGGTATATACGGGCTTAAGTTATTTTTACATATACCATATGCAAAGCAGTAAATATTTATCAGTTATGGGACAATTTACTTTTAATCATATGCAGCACACTTATATTGTCTCGTTCCATACGTCCAAGATTTGAGTATGTTACAAAATTAGAAAAATATGTTAATTTGCCTAAAACATATATATTATGTAACATGAGGATTTTCTTTACTAAAAAAGGAAATGGAAAGAGCACCCTACATAGTGTGTGCATATTATTGTATATGTATATAACTACCTACTTGGGGGTGGGATTGATTTGTTCACTGGGACACGTTAGCAAGAACCTATCACGTCCAGTAGAATGAGAACGCGGCACACCAGGAAAGGGTGCTAGCTGTGCTCGGAGTGAAGGTTTCGAGAGCATTTTTCATGTAACGTATTGCACTCCTAAATTAAGTATAATTATATTTTGTGCGGTACACATGATGTAGCCATTGCTAATTTGAAAGTTGCCTTGGAAAAAGGAGGAATCGATCGCCCGCCCTTTTTTTTTTCGTTTTTTTTCTGTTTTTTTTTATAAAAAATAATTACAATCACTTTTTTTTTTTTTTACGTTTATACAAATGTGCAATTTTGAAATTTTCTTTTTTTGTTTAAAGGGAAAGAATAAATAAATTATTTTTTATGATTCATTTGATGATACATATGTACATGTGCCCGCATTCTGGACATGCGTCTCTAGTAGTTTTTTCTTTTCTTTTTTTTTGGAGGGGGGGTCTTTTTAATGGGTAAACTTACTTGGAGTAAAAGGACTTGATCATTTAATAATAGGTACGAATTTTTAAACTCAGACAATGAGCAACACCTTTCTATTTGTAATGAACGGTAACATATTATTTTAAAACTAGGGAAGTGATGGAGTCTAGTTTTTTTCAATATTAGAACAATTCTGGGAACGATGTATTTATAAGAATTTTATTATGGATATTTGGACATTTGTTCTCATTTTCTATGTTGATAAAGATAAATAGGGTATGCGTACTTTTAAGGGGAAGGAACAAAATTGAGTGTTCGGATTAATTCAATTCTCTTTAAAATTTGTGATGGTTCGATGATACAATGATGTACACTGATGAATGCTATATAACTTGTGAAATATATAAGAAGGAAAAATTCTTATTCTTGTGAATAAAATATGTACAAAATAAATGCAAACTCAGTTTATTCTATTTGGAAGCCTCCTGAGAATTATATATTTTTCTAAGTATATTGTATGTTGTCGTAGCAATTGTTCATGGCTAAGGAATATTTCTGAAAGACAACAGCTTCTGAGCAGAGGTCACGTGGAATTATTATTTACGCAGTAGACTTTGAACAACAGCAGGAACTAAGAACATAGGTTTCTATATGATGTGTTCATCAAAATAATAAATCATACTTTTGTCGTTTTTATATATGTTGTTAAACATAGTTCAAGACTTCATGTTCTTAAAATGTGAATGAAAGAGAACGGAAAATTTTTATATTCCGCAAAAGAATTACCCGATGCAGGAGCATATTGTGGTAATTATAGTATAATGTATGTTACATGTATGATGTAAAAGATTATAAGTTATGCATGTACAAATATATATATATATGTACATTTATATATGTATATATCTGTTTATGTAGAAAAAAGAAGGATGCATTCCGCTCGAAGCGGGTTCCCTCCTCATTATATCAATAAAGAATTAATTACATAAACAAGGCGCATTATATATATGCGCAAAATATATATATTGGAAAGATATAGACATCAGTGCAATTTAGGACGGAGCTACAGGCTAAGTATGACAAATATGCATAAACCCTGTCATACAAATAGTACAAAATACCATAAAATGCGTGATCCAGTAAATTTATGAAATCATGCCATAACATGGAAATAGTCTACTAGAAGTAGAATGCGGAATATACGTATGTTTTCTTCGGTAAATTTAGTTTCCAGGATAGTTTTAATTTCCCAGGTGCTTCTAGATTGCTTGTCTTTTTTTGAGAATGTTCTGTCTTTTAATTTTTTATTGGATACTCCTGAATTTTCCTTTTCGTGGAGCAGGAGCAATAGCGCGATCCGGAACATAATATATAGGATGAGTCCAGGTACAGATAATAATGTGAGACTTCAGACTAGAGCCCCAGCAGTCGGCAGGATGGGGAATGGAAATCCACGGCAGAGAGGAGAAAACGGATACCGCACGGACGAGTTTTTTTTGGTAGCTTCAGTATGTATCAGCGCACTAAAAAGTCCTCTGCGCTTCTTCTTTATTCTTCGACCTTGTGCCTTACTTTGTAAGTATGGTGACAACTTCTCTAACCCAATCATAGAATCCGCTGCTCCAAACGTTTCACCTAACTGGATGGTTTCAAGGGAATCTCCATTTCGACTGCCGGTAAATTTATTCCGCTGTCGTTCTCCATCTACATAACTGTTAACTTCATCATCAATATCCATTCCTGTTGTAATGGAAAATTTTTTATGCTTGTTACGATATTTTGATGGTTCGTCGATTTTGTCAGTTTCTCCCTGATAATAGTCATCACCAACACGGGCTCCTTCTTGGAATATACTGTCCATGCTGCCAAAATGCGTGGACGCAGCAATCTTTGTGTCATCGCTAACATCATCGTCATCCCGTTCTTCAAGAATGGTCTCCATGCTGTCATAATTTGCAGATTTATGAAGTTTCTCTTTGTTATTAAAAATATCATCGGCTCCTTTCTGGAATATACTATCCCTGCTGTCAAAGAGCATGGACGCGCTAACGTCCTGATCAACGTCGTTACCATGATCACTTCGCCTTTCAAGCAGACTCTCTGTGCTGCCAAAATGCGTAGATCCACCAAACTTTTCATTGCCTTGATCCACATCAAAATTATTCAAATTTAAGGATTCGTTGGATTTGTCGATGTTACCACGATCCATCGTACTGTTCGACTTCTTCCTTGAACTGGCGCGGGGACTACTGTTCCTAGATCGTGCGTCAGAGCTATCATTATATTTTATAACATCGGAACGGTCCTGCAGGTAAGTTTCGCCATTACTATCCACTGAACCGATGAACTTTTTCCTGAACAGCCTATTATTCTGTTGTAGTAGTGTTTCTACATTAGTTTCATCCATCAATAATCTGCTAATCCTCACAACTAAGGTGTTATTCGGGCCAGGTGCATGATTCCATGGTGTGCCTAGTTCATGTACCTACCATATAAGAAAGAGGACGGACGTATTTGAGGGTTTATGCAGTGCACAGGTATTTAGATACAATGAAGACAGGAGAAAAGGGTTTTTTCCATTCGCACGAAATAGTATAAACATTAGTCACAATGCATGCGACAGTTCTTAAAATGTAGTAACT
>NW_012192621.1:218875-232321 GCF_000956335.1 Plasmodium fragile | reverse complement strand
GTATTAATGTCAATTGTCTGTTCACGTCCATTTTCAATATGTGCTTCATATTTATAGAAGGCAAGTGCTCATTTGAACAGACAGTGTATATGCATGAAGGAAAGAATCATTTCAGAAAACTTTTTTTTTTGGTGTACAGTGTATATATTTTGAGCAGGTGGAAATGTAGTTCGTTTTTTTATCTGTACATATCATTATGGAGCATTGAACACAAGGCGAAATAATTATAATATATATGCAATAAAGAAAGAGGCAGAGGTTCCTCCTCTTAAATGATTTTGGCATTTCCACCCTTAAATACCATACGTCCCAAGCATATATATACATGTGTGTACATATATATATTTTCAAACTTAAATATAAAGAAAGAAGCAAACAGGAACAAGCAAAAACAGACACAGAAAAAAGAAACAACCAGGAAAAAAAACAAACAACAAAACAAATAGTACAAATTTTTATTAAAGTTGAAGTGAATGATGAAATAACGTAACTCATGAGCATTATTGATAATATAAAGGCAAGAACACTCGCAAAATGTTTTCATGGAGGCTTCCAATTTATTATTCTTTTCTTTTTCAGTTCAATTTTATGTACACACATTGGTTATTTTATTTTTTTTTTTTTTGGAGCTGTATCCATTACATTTGTTGTAAGTGGTGCGCGCAATTTTGTTCAGGCTTTTTTTTTTTTTTTTTTTGTTCTGTTCATTTCATTTATACAAATATTTCCTAATTTTCTATTCGTTATTACAAGTCAACGCATGCTTGTTAAGAATTATGTATAATTCTGCTCTTATTCTTTCTCTGCTTTTTCTTTTCTTGGACGACATGAATTACACGCAGGGTGTGTAAAGTCATGGGCTTAGGAAAGTGTGTCTACAAGCATGTGCCAACAAAATGTCCACCCACAAAAAAACGACTAACAATGTAAGACGGTACGGGTGATCGAATTAAATATGTTTTGAGGGAATAAGTCTGGGATTAAAGTAATATGTATACCGGCGAAAGGCTGTGAAGAGCGATTTTTTCCAACGTGAACGGGCAGACAGTGTCCTTTATGGATTGCCGTCATCCTCCAGTATTCAGTAAAATACCAGCACAAGACCAATCACGGGAAAAATGGAATAGTACGGGTCAATACAGAATGCTACCATACCCGCCCACCAGCTATGTGCTGCCCAAGCACGGTACCAAAGGCGCAAATTTTATTGATGAACGAAAACAAGCGCGAGCGGCGTTAAACAATTGTTCACAGCGAGCGGCGAAGCAGCATGGAATTATGGCGCTGATGGTAGTAGTAGCAAGCCGTGGGGTCTGGATTCGTAATTGCATATAATTCCAGTGTCCAATACAACCGGAAAAAGGGAGCATCCATTAACCGCGTTTTAGAAGCACAACGGGACATGTTGATTCCTTGTAGAGTGCACTGGAAGGTGTGTGTCATATTATAACACAAAAAGGGGACATGCGTTTTTTTAGAAGGTACGGTACGATTAACGTTTTTACGAAGAATACGGCCACTTCAAAAGAAGCGTGTATTTCCATGTATACAAAAATCTTGAGCGAATCCCACGGAACATTACACGTCACGTAGCACATATCGGCGAACAGATGATACAATATATTATCTGCGCAAATGGGCCCTATTATTGTGCGGGGAAAACTTGTTACATTGTTTTACCTTTACAATGTGCCAGATCCTCCTCTTGTTGTGTATATCAACGGTAAGGAGTAACACCGTTTCATTTGGCACTGTTCAAGTTTGTATACGCAGATGAAATAAAGCAACAATACGGAAGGAAACAAGAAAGGGAAAATGTGTTACATATTATAAGAATAGGCACTGTATGAATTAACTCAGATCATCATTGTGTACTATATATGTTACACATATACGATGTAACAAATAATTATTCGCTATATATACATACACAATAACAGAAGGACGCATGCTTTTTTTTTTCAAATGCTTTATGCTCCCATCATGTCTATGGACAACTAATTACACAGAAACAAAACAGAACTATATGTGCATGAAATATTCATATTAGAAAAAACGTAAACCATATTATAATGTAGAAAACGGAACTATAAAGCTAAATGCTATAAAGGAAAAATAAGCCATGTCATACAAAATGTATACCATATCATATGAGGGTCAATCGAATAAATATATAAAAGCATACAGTAACGTTAAAGTTGCCTGCCGGAAATGCAATGCAGGAAGTTAGTTATGGTTTCTTATGTACATCTGGTTGCTTCGGTACCTCTGATTTTTCGGCAGTACCTCCGGTTTGTGATATTCCTTCGGATGAAATTTTGGTCTTTCAAAATTTTCTTCGGCACTTTTGCCTTCGCTTTCGGTAGCAGCACCGGAATGTCAGAAGTGAGGACATACTGATTATACCCATTCCAGCTGCAGTGGAGGCTGTGGCAACCCCATATGCACACCACTTTCCTATGTTACCTGTAAGCACAGCTGCACACTCAGCTACACCCCCACCTACAAACGCAACGCCACAGCCAACAGCAACGATTATTATAGTGTAAATGACAATAGCCACAACAAAGAACTTGCAGTACCTATATGTAATATATGTAGCCAATTTCCGTCTACTACAGCCTCTTCCGCTTTTTATGCTAACTGCTTCATTCTGCTTGCCATGCTTTGTGCTTTCGCTGATTCCGGTGCTTCCAGTCGTTCCTGTAAATTAGGCGTGTGGAATAGGATTCGATGAACATTCTATGTCCCCAACCAGGCGTTTGTTTTTGAGGCGGAAACAGCTGCACATACAACTTTCGACAAAATTTGTATTTTCTCTCGTCGTGTTTGCGCATATGCGTTTTACCTGAACCCGAAGATCCTTTCAGTTCCTGTTTCGTTTTTCGACTTTCTTTTTCATTTTGTCCTTTATTTTGTAGGGATGGCGACAATGACCCTTGTGCACCAACCTTCGAAAGGGATGTGCTAGACTTTTCAACTGACGCGGAGACTGCTACATCGGCGGATAATGTGTCGCCGTTATGGACTTCTTCTTCCCTTGCATCATGTTGTATTTTCCACTTTCTTTCATAATGCACTTGTTGTGGTACCTCGTACTCCACTATTTTCCATTCTTTTAGAATAGTTCCTGCTCCGTCTCTATAACATCGTTTTTTTGGTGTCGTCCATTGGTTGCGAGAATATATTCGTTTTGGGGGGGATTGATAGGTTGGTGCATACGGTTCGTCGACATCGTCGTAGGCACCGTCATAGTGTTCGAATGCCATCGGATCTAATTCAAGCTCATCTTCTGATGCAATTGCTTTAATTTTTGCTAAACTGCGGGGAACTCTGTTATGTACGCGTAATTTGGCCACATGTTCTTCCTGTGTTTCGAAGTCATCTGGATGCTGTAGAAAGGGGAAGCGCAGAGGAGTGGTGATGAGTTGTATTAATAAAGGAATGGCAATGGAGAAAGGAACAAAAAGGGGAAGTAAGAACCGGAACGGAAAAAATATACATATAAATATTCGGGCATATTGCGTACGCCATATATGTAGCCGACCGCGAAACATTCCAGCCTACATCTATATGTGATCATGTAATCTTTCATACTGGGCTTACCGTTAAGCAGATGCAAGCAACAAGAAAAAGGATAGCAAATTTGTTGGAGGAAAAGAACCTGTGTGCCTTTTTTCCATTGATTTCAGCTTCTTCATTACCTGCGGAATGTGCTTTGCCATGTCGGGATGGCGACACTCCTTGCGGAACGTGGCTTGTCGATGTTTGTTTTTGGTTTAGGTGTACCATGTTGTTAAGGATACTTATATAAAAAGCAAATGTACAGGGGTAGTGTGCTTTTCGCTTTTCTTTTTTTAATTGCGCTACGCCTAGGAGGATATTATGATAAAAAAATAAAAAAAAGAAATAACAGAAATTAAATGAACACAAAATTTGTTGCTTTCACCTCAGAACATAGCAGTGTGAGAAGTGTTGTGCTTCTTGCTTTTCTTTTTTTTTTCTGGATTGACGTATATAGGATCCTGTTGTAATTTACTTTTCCATCAATCTGCATATACATAATTATTTCTATTATTGTGCAAAATGCACAAAAAAAAAATAAAACGAAAAATGGAATTATGTCAAAATAAATTCATGTTACAACTAAAAGGAAATTATGCCAAAACAAAAAAAAAAAAAAAAAAACAAGAACAATGCACAGATGATACATTATTTTGAGCTTTAGAAAGGAGAGGGCAATTTTACAATGTGAATAATGTGTTGGGGCTGGAGTTGTAGGGTTTTAGATGGAAAATGTTGCTTTTGAAATCGACCATTACATATATTTAGGAGAATATGCGCAACTTACGGTTTTATTGCTTTTTTATACGCTCCGCATAATGCGCTGATGGATAAAAAATACTAGGTGCCTTAGTCAATCGTTTGGAATGAGAATGCGTTCAATCGCATTATTGTATAACGGAGATGCAAAAAAATTTGTTGTGCATGTAACATTAGCGCCAAAAAAAAAAAAAGTTTATATTTTAACTTATGAAAGGTTTGTGTATAGAGTATTTTTATACTTATGTGAAGAGAAAAAGTTACATATTATGGTAACATAATTTTCACATGTGGCGCACGCCGCGTCCGCCCTTTCACAAGGACCAAGGAAGAAAAAAGAAAAAAAAGAAGAGAAATACAAAACCCATATGTCTAGAATGACGAAGCTTGTGTAAGAGAAAAAAAAAAAAAAAAACCAGGAGTAGGAAGTAACTTAAGCGGCGTAACACATTATGTCATTAAACGAACCAAATGGGATGTAACTGTTATAACGTGCTACTCCCATTTATGTACCGCCCATCCTCGTGTCGCATATTTTGTAAACAATTATGTACATAATAACGCCTTCTCTTGCATACTACTGTCGAATTCTCAGTCTTCAATTATCGACGCGAGCAGAAGCATGCACAGTTTGGCGAGGGCGGTACATTGCTCCGTAATACGCAATTTCGGGTGTAGAATGGTGATACAGTTCTAGCTCTTTTACTCTTGTCAATGAAATGATTTCTTCATGAGTCCCTTTCGATGCGCACGGATTTGTTTCCATTACCACTCCCGACATGCCCCCTACTTCCAGTCCTGCGTGCTGTTTCTCGTGCTCTTCCACCCTCGGATATACCTGGATTTGCCATCTTTGTGTCGACCGGTGTTCCCTTATTGGCGTGTTTCTGAGCTAGTTCGGTTTGTTTTGGCTTGTGCCGGTTTCACCGCTACTGGTTTGGGCTCGGAGGCGGGTTTGGCAGCAACGGGTTTAGCAGCCGTAGCTGGTTTGACTACTTTAGGATCTGTAAAAAGATGATAAAAAAAACAAAGGACACCAGTGGTACAGAAAGAAGGGGGCCGGGACGGTGCGGGCAGGTAGCGGCAGGGTAGGTCGATTGCATGGATCGATGCATGGGTCGATGCAGTGGGTCGAGGTAGGACTCGGTGGACTGGATGAGGCGGCAGCACGCGTACGGTGAGGTGAACGCGGTCGACTGGGTCGGGATGGATGGTAGCAGTACACTGTTATTTGTTGTCGCCATCTCGTCCGCCGTCCCGCTCCATCCGTCGTGGGCGCCACGCTCCCCGCTCAACCGAAGTGGGGCACCGCAGCGCGCAACGTCCACGAAGTCGTTTGCTGTGCTGTTGTTCCCCCGCGTGTGCGTGTGGTGGAGGCATCCATCCGCAGGCTTATCGGTGGCGGTAGTTTCCGTACCGGCCGTGTTAGTATGCGCCGTATACGTATTTGGCCGTGTGTGTACTATGCATATTCGTAGTGCTGGTATTCTTAGCACTCTGTCGCTTTACTCTTCTTACCACTCGCGTCGTCCTCCTCCGGGTCCTCATCATCGCCATCGTCCTCATCGTCGTCTTCGGAAGGAACTGGCCCCCGTAGTGTCTTTACTTTCTTCCCTACTTTCTTTAATATACGCTTCATTCCTTTCTCCATTGCTCCCCTCAATTGTCCTTCTTTCAATAATTCCATACGTCGCTTCCAGTGGTCAGATGTCTGTTTCCCCGTACTTTTGCATTTTACACGTTCCTGTAACTGTTTCATCTTGGCCTTCATTTTTGCATTCCCCATTATCCATTCATCAAATTGTTCGCCTATCACTTTTCCTCCTACTCTCAGGTCATTATTAATCACCCAGGTACACATGTTAAGATTAACAGCATTAGGCACAGTGGCCATAAACTGGTCTAATATGTGCAACGCCTGTCGTATACCTTGATTTCTGCCACAGTTTGCTTTCATTAACTGGAACATAAATACATTCACAATTATGCACCGTATATATGTCTGTAATCTATCACCTGCAGCCGAAGCATCGTATCCCCCATGTGGACCCAGCCCCCATCCATTCATGAAAAATAATGCCGGCACCATCATTTTGCATACAACTTTGTCGTCAGCATTATGCCAATTTATGTTTCCCTCCTTCCACCATCCTATATCATCACACGATATGGAATATAATTCAGCATCATTCTCCACTTGTTCAAGAAACTGGTCCACGATCTTTTTCATATCTGCCCATATTTGTCTCTGTAAAGGGTAAAGTAGTGACCCCGAATGTTTCAACGGCATAATGCTGCTAGTACATGACGTATGTGAATACTCATAGTTCAATAGTTGCTGTCCAAGCACTCATCTTGTACACACAATGCCAATGCAATATCCGCCATACTCATATATATATTCCCGTAACACACTTTCCTGGTGAGCACATCACTGCACTGACCTATGCGCTCCGTGCGCTGTGCTCTTTTGCATTATGTGCGTACCATAACCTACCTCGTAAAAACCTTCAATTCCCTGTCCTTGCCTGCGTATTAGCCACTCTGCCAGTAATTCTACGAATTGCGCTGCCATGATACTACTACATAAATAGAGCACTATTCATGCGCTTCGCATATCATTACAGTATCTAATGAATGTGTTATGCTCGAATAGGCTATACCGTTGACTATGATACTGCCTGGTGTGCATGAATCATAGGTTTCCCCTTTCTCATTTATGCTAGCTAACATGTACACACTACAAATTTTTAATTCATTCAACTGCTGCATAGGCGTGCCATACAACTGAAAAAGTGGAACAGACGAAAAAGACTGAAGGGCACGCATAAGAAGAATAGAATGAAGAGTAGAAAAAGGGAGGAAAGAGAAACAATGTAAAAAAAGAGACAGAAATATGTACAAAAGGAAAGACGCAGACTATTTACAAAATAACTGTGCCATCAGGTTATAATCCCAATGCGTAAACTAACCTGAGTATATGAATCAGAATAATCTGCTACTATACAATATTCTGCATGTACTGCTTCCTAACGCTATATACTGCAAATAACTGTGCCATACACTTCAATTCCCATAACTCACTTATCAAAAAAAGAAAAAAAGAAAAGAAAGAATAGAAAGAACAAAAAATAAAAGAAAGAAAGACAAGAAAAAATAGGAAAAACACTACTCACTGTCATGAATACACCCGCCGCCCCCCTTTCTACACCGGTCTCCACTAAACGCCTTCACACACTGTCTCTCTGTGCGTACACCTAAAACCGCAATAACAACATCAATGCTTCTGCCGTCGTTGCCGCGTCCTCGTACATGCATTGTCCTAGTAAGAAGGAGGAGATTATCTCCGAGCAACGGCGTTCGATGTAGTCGCCGAGTGTAGCACGGATTCGACGAAGTAGCCGAGTGTAAGAAGGAGGAGTATTGTCTCTCCGAGCAAACGCGGACGGGTAAACGGGATTGCCACCGAGTGAACGTATTCGACGAAGTATCCGCGTGTAAGAAGGAGGATAGATTGTCTCTCCGAGTGAAGCGATTCGACGACGTGGCCGGGTAAAGTTTGTTCGAGTAAAGCATCCAGAGCAAGGGGGATCACAGAGAGGGAGCAGCGCGCGGGGGACGCGGAGCAGGGAACACACATATTTTGTGGGAAGGCGCACAAGGACCGGTAACGCCCGTAGCAACGACGGTAGCAACGACGGCAGAAGAATTTGATGTTGTTGTTACACTGGGTTGTAGTGTAGAAGCAGGGGGTATTTGTTGTTAAGTGGGGTTATTGTGCTTAATGTTGCTCGGGTTAAGGATTTATGTTAGGGATATTGCTATTAAGCAATTCAGTGCACACGTGTACATATTTTAAGTATGTAGGAAGTAGGATATCCATGGAAGGAATTATACTCCTGCCGGATAGCATTATGTTCATGTCCAGTTCAAATAAGACTCTGAGGCAGCCATATATTATGTCAGGCGCGTAGGACGATCATGGCGAAATATGCAGAAATATTATGGGAAGAATATATTAAAAACAGGAATATAGGGGTGCAGCACAAGGATGATAAGGATTTTAACGTAAGTTCTTATATATATGAGGAATGCGAGGAACAAATATGACTAGTAATACATGAGTATATTCGGGCTAAATGCGAGAGCACGCGAAAAAGATGTGCGTGTGCATATTGTCGACCCATATAATTTCTTCAGAGTACATGAGCAAAAGAGAGTATATGTGCAGCAGAGGAGTGTAGTGATATGTAACAGTATATATAGGGAAGGAGCACACGCAATGCAGTGTAGTTTATACATGGATATATCATGAATATTATACCTGTAGAAACTATTCTGGAAAAATGTGGAGATGGTATGGCAGCACTTTAAAACACATATGGGCAGTATGCACCATGATTTAATACTAGAAGAACTGTGTGGGACCTGGCACGAGAGGAGGGACGGGGAGGAAGCGAAGGGGGCATTGACTCCGAGGGACAAAGCAGTATGCGAGTTAGCACTTAAAGCTTTAACTTTTAAACATAGAATCACATTAGATGCTCCAAGTACAACGCACACGACCTTAGGCACGGACAAACATGAGGTGGACCTTTATATGCGGTGCATTTTAGTAAATATATTTATGAAAAGAATAATAGGCCTGGATTGTCTAGAGAAAGGTGGCGGCGAAAATGCGTTTAGAGCAGCGGAAGCGCTGGTAACAACAGGGCCCCAGAAAGCGCCCAATTTTGCATGTGAGCGCATGGACATGAAGGATAAAAGTGGGAGGACGGGAGAAACCGGAGAATGGGATTTATGGTACATAATGGATAGATGGTTCACCAGGAACACATTAGTGTTAAGGGATGGGCAGCAGGGGGTGTTAGGACCGCATTGTACGGTAGAAAGAGACAAGAGTGCACAAGACATAAAGGCACGCGCGAATAAAAAAATTGAGGCAGTGGGGCAAGAACTAGAGCAGGAGGTGCAACAAATATTGGATGCAATAGAGACATCTCCGCACGGCACACGTATGGAGGATATAATACAGAAGGTGAACACCGGGGACTCCTCTTCGAAAACTCCACCAGAACACGCACCACCACCGGGGGAACAACAGGCAACACCATCATCATCCGGATCATCATCATCCACAACAACATCATCATCACCTGGCACGCCACAACCGGGTACTGCAGGTAACGTAGGTGGCACCGCCAACATCGCGCACGCCTCAAAACCAGCAGCTACATCATCGTCGGCCACACCATCACCAAAGGAACCGCCAGGTAAGGACCGATGGGAGCAGCACCAATACGTACGACTACTGACCGTACGAATACGCCCCGCACACGAACACGAATACCGACCGTACTGCCGAATGTGGATGCCGCCATCACAACAACAACGCACATGCGGCGAGAACAGCACAACAGCACAGCGCGGCACCCCTTCGTTGACGTTGAGCACAGCGGCCACGACGGCAGCGATATCCATAGCCGTAGCGGCGGCCACTGTGTAGACGACATGTGACAGTGGTGCGTGCGATGGAGCGACCGTGAGAGAGAGTGCATGTAGACATTAAGCAAGCAGGCATCGAGGACGGAATAGAAGGAAGTGTGCAGACATGGGAAGTCTGTGTGGATTGCACGCAGGCATACCTTACCTCTGCTCTCCTCATGTTGCTATCTGATGCACGGGAGAATGCACATACAATCCTAATAATTATTATCCTTTTTTAGAGAAAAAAGTTCCTGTGGCACCACCGAAGAAAGTAGAAGCTCCACCACCTAAGGTATCAGAGGCACCAAAGGAGGTTGTTACTGAGGAGGACGATAAGACCAAACCACCAGAGCCAGGCAGTGGGACAGATGGAAGAGGACGCTCCGAGGACCCACCAGCAGGACCTGGACAACAACCCCCACTGGCGGCACCACCACCTGTAGTTACCGAATCACCCAAGGGTGCAGACCCTGCTAAGAAAGAAGACCAAACTGCAGGTAAGAAAAGTACTTGTACCAAGAATGTCACCGTATCCCACACGGCGGGATCAGGCCCAGGAAAAAGTGCTGAAACCATTCAGGAGGACTTGGGTGGGCAGGGTGGCATCACCATATCTATCAGTGTCTCGGACCCTTCACCCGAATGTTCAGACACAGGTAACAGTGTTCCACACGAACGTACTTCTGAGATTGCACACTGTATGGCAGCACACCCGGTGCACCATTAGCAAAAAAAAAAAACAAAAAAAAGCCACAACTTTTCCGGAGAGAGAGCGCGACAAAACAAAACGTCGAATGAGAATGAGGGGCAGGTACAGAGCCGTAGAGACGTAGACAGAGATACACACACACACAGACTGTGTCTGTGTGTTGTGTGTGGCAAAAAGAGAGTCTTTTCCCGGGGTGGCAACTTGCCCCTTCCCCGACGCCTGGCGCCGTTCCCGTGGCACCAATGGTGCCAACCATCACCGTCAGCGACTGACCACGTAGTCAACCATGACCATGCACCGCACAACACTTGAGTTATTTCCATATTCTTCCTTTTCGTTCAAACTCACAGGTACTGCAAATACACCGGACAAGACAGGTAACGGTGCGGCGGATTCACCGCCGGCAGCCGCCTCCGCACCGGCAGCAGTACCACCAGCAGACCCACCAGCTGCACCAGAACCGGCGGAACCGTCCAATGCAGGTTCTACAGGAACATCATCAGACACAACAACACCATCAACAGGAACAGGACCAGACGGGACTAAGACTGATAAGAACGATGGCGATCCCGACGGCAATGCCGTCGTCGACGGCGGCAACGATGACCCTCCTCCTCCCAAACCACCACCTCAAGCCGGAAACCCGGAGCAGAACTTACAGCCGACGCCACCTGTAACCCTCATCTCGGAATGTACTGGTCTCCGCTTATTCGACACTGCTGATCCCCAGTGCAAGAATACGGAGAACTCTTCTTCCTCTGGTTCTGGACCTGACAGCTCCAATGCTTCGGCAGGTTCTCCCGAAGGCCAGTCTTCTAGTACACCCGAGGATGATTATCCTTTTGTCTTCGATAACATGTTCCGAACAGATGCAGGTAGCCCTGGGGGAGGATTTGTACCACTTAAGCCAGGAATTGAACTGCCCGATCGAACAAATGAACACCCAGGTCAAAATCCGGACGGTAGTGGCCCCCATGCACCCGATGTAACCGCCGATATCCTTACCGCCACTACTCCCGTACTCTTCTTCTTGTCCGCCGTCATCGTCGCCCTTCTTGGTTATTCCCTTTGGAAGGTAAGCACACACACAACGCACCAATATAACCGAGTGGAAAAAGGACCAACAACAGTTGCCATTCCCCTTCCAATGTTCCCAATAGGAAGGATAAACAACGTTACACTATTTGGATTACTCGACAACGAAAAAGAAAAAAAAACTTACTAGAGACGTATGTCCCGAAATGCGGGCAAGTGTATATATGCATCTTCATATGAATCTTACAAATAATTTACTTTTTTCCTTTAAAGAAAAAATAAATAACAATTCCACATTCGTATAAACGTAAAAAAAAAAAATACTTCTAATTAAAATAAATAAAAAGGAATAAAAAGGAAGACATACCCTAATTACCCTAGGTCCGTAATCTAAAATAATGCACAACAATATCGGTAAATATTGCAATCTTACTCATGCATTGTGTATACGATAATACTCTCATGGAAAAAGGGTTTAGATGAAGGCATTTATTTTTTAGAACACGTATGCATATTGCGCGCGCAATTATTTTAGGTTCCGCCATTGGACCTTACAAGCCGCTTATACAAAATTACAATGATTAGGTGCTTACCGGGAACATATTCCCTTTATTATGTACATACGCGTATTTTCTGCGCAAATCATGCATAACCTAAGTACATGGCTCCAGTTCCCATACGCCAAGGGATTACGATCATGGGAAAGAAAAGAGAGAAAAAAAAAAAAATAAATAAATAAATGAAATCGGCCAAATATGCAACCTGCTCATGTATTACCTCTTCTCATACATAAACCCCCTTTCTTAATTCCCTCATTTGGCAATATCACTACGTTGCTCAAATATTTCATCAAAAAAATATATATGTACTTAACGTTCCCTTAGGCTAAACGCCATTCTACTCAACTGCCCTCTTGTTCCTCTTGTTCCCACATAAATATAATACTGTTAACACAACAATACAACTATTAAAACTGCCTGACGACATTCGTATGAGTGAAAGATATATAATGGTACGTGCGCACGTAGCACTATCCTGAAATAATATACGCCTACCACATGTTATAACAGCTACATGCCGTTTTGTCGTCCATATAGATATAGTATTGCTCCAATCCCTTTCCTTCCCGCGTGCCCCTGTACATTCATTTTTCGCCCAATTTCCCACACGAAAACTACATTACCATACGAGATACATTTGCCTATATAACAATAGCAGAGCTGTTTACAACATACTCATGCAAGAACTCTGAATTTTCGTGCTTATCAAAGTACAATACATGTGAATAAAAATGATCTGATGCCTCCATTAAAAAAAAAAAAAGCATGTTCAGCACATTGTATACTGCAAATTACAAGGCTTACCAGCATGAATCACGGAACAACGTTGTATAAACGAGCAGAGTATGCAAATATCACAATAACGTCCGATCATTATGCATGGAGGCCTATATATATAACGCACTATTAAAAAAAAAAAAAACGCAGAACAATGTATATGGGTATCCATGAATTGTGAAGATTGAAAACAGCAGCTGGAAAGTCTAACCCCTTGCAAGCTTGAAAAACATGTCCCCCCCCCACCAAAATCATGAGTCCCTATATCAAAATACATAATAAAACATGAACAGTAACCCCTTAAAGCTCCAAACGCGTAATTCCTGACCCCCCGCTTACACAACTTCCATATGTCAGATTTGAACTTTATATTTTCTCCGGTACACTATATGTAGGGAGAAAAATCATTCTACATCTTTGCATAAAACACAAATTGCGCTAATTTTGCATTAAGAAACATTACGGCATGCAGCACTTATATCGCTGAAGATTTGTACAGTTTGTATAAATGCCATAAAAAAAATAGCTCCTTATACCACAATATATATATATATA
>NW_012192621.1:216165-218079 GCF_000956335.1 Plasmodium fragile | reverse complement strand
AAAAAAAAAAAAGCATGTTCAGCACATTGTATACTGCAAATTACAAGGCTTACCAGCATGAATCACGGAACAACGTTGTATAAACGAGCAGAGTATGCAAATATCACAATAACGTCCGATCATTATGCATGGAGGCCTATATATATAACGCACTATTAAAAAAAAAAAAAACGCAGAACAATGTATATGGGTATCCATGAATTGTGAAGATTGAAAACAGCAGCTGGAAAGTCTAACCCCTTGCAAGCTTGAAAAACATGTCCCCCCCCCACCAAAATCATGAGTCCCTATATCAAAATACATAATAAAACATGAACAGTAACCCCCTAAAACTCCAAACGGTTAATTCATGACCCCCCGCTTACACAACTTCCATATGTCAGATTTGAACTTTATATTTTCTCCGGTACACTATATGTAGGGAGAAAAATCATTCTACATCTTTGCATAAAACACAAATTGCGCTAATTTTGCATTAAGAAACATTACGGCATGCAGCACTTATATCGCTGAAGATTTGTACAGTTTGTATAAATGCCATAAAAAAAATAGCTCCTTATACCACAATATATATATATATAACGGTTTAGTGCCCCCCCAAAAAAAAAAAAAAATATATTATACTTTTAAGCCTTACTCATATTATTCATACTGAAACGACATCCCCGTATTTTTTTTTTTTGGTTACTTAAAGCCTAAAATAATTCATTTCCGCCCCAATGTTCTTTCTAATTGTACCATAATATATTCCTAACTGTACCATAATTCATTTGCAACAGTACCACAATACATTTCTAACTATACCATAATTTACATTGGCATAACCTTCTTCTTTTCCTTCATGTCTGTACATTGTGTACAAGTATAAGAATTTTGTGTGAATATAGATTTATAGAAAACTAAATTACAACGGGATCCTATATCCACCCACACAGGAATATATAAAACGCAAAACTTCCTGTACTGCTATATTCAAACGTAAAAGCGAAATATTTTGTGCTCACATTTGTAA
This sequence comes from Plasmodium fragile, assembly GCF_000956335.1. NCBI lineage: Eukaryota > Apicomplexa > Aconoidasida > Haemosporida > Plasmodiidae > Plasmodium > Plasmodium fragile. The sequence goes on along the minus strand of NW_012192621.1, from coordinate 217,067 downwards.
ACTGTTTCCCTTTTTTGGCAAAATTTTATTGTAATTGTACCGTACTTAAGAGAAAAAGATAAAACTACACTACTCCTGTACATTTACGTTTCATATAAGTATCCATAGCAACATGGCACACTCGAACAACAAACAAACATCGACAAGCATCATTCTACAAGGAGCGTCGGAATCCCGAAATGGCAAAACCGTCTCCTCATCCATCACAGGAAGTAAAACACATGACAAACAGGCGCATAGGTCCTTCTTCAAAAAATTTGCTATCCTTTTTGTTGTTGCTTGCATCTGCTTAACGGTAAGCCCAGTATGAAAGATTACATCATGACATATAGATGTAGGCTGGAATGTTGCGCACTGGGCTACATATATGGCATACGCAACATGCCTGAATATTTATATGTATATTTTTTCTCTTCCGGTTCTGACTTCCCCTGTTTGTTCCTTTCTCATATTGCTGTTCTTTTGTTCATTCAACGCATCACCACTTCCCTTCGCTTCCCTTTTCTACAGCATCCAGATGACTTCGAAACACAAGAAGAACGCTTGCCCCAATTACACGTATGTAACAGAGTTGCTCGCAGTTTAGCAAAAGGAAAAGCAACTCCATCAGAAGATGAGCTTGAATTAGAACAGATGGAATGGCCACAAGGGGAACATGCCACAGGAACCTTGGAAGATGCAAAAGAAGGACTATATTCTCACGAACAATTAGACGAAGAAGGAAAAGAAGATTATTATGGACAGGAAGAAGAAGCTATTCTAGAAGAATGGACACCAGAGGAGCAAGAGGAGCAACAGGAGCAACAGGAGCAACAGGTACAAGAAGAAGTACATTATGATGGAGAACGCAACATAGAACATGATGCGAGGGAAGAAGAAGTCCATGAGTCTATAGAATCGTT
>NW_012192621.1:210115-212863 GCF_000956335.1 Plasmodium fragile | reverse complement strand
TCAGTAAAATATAATGAAAAAGGTCATAGAGATAAAAGGGATGAATTCTTATCTGGGGATTCTAGAAAATTAGACAGAAATGGAACCGATAGTTCGATTGCATTTCATTACGAAATGACTTGTTTCGATGAACGATTGAGAGATTCTGAAATAAATAAAAGATTAGAACAAATGGAAGAAGAACCTCATAAATGGGAATTACTGTCCCTATATTGGCAATCATACAGAAATGAAAGAAGTAAATATCTTGCCCTTAAAAAATCTTTGCAAGAAAAATTTATAGAGTTGCAAAAAAAGCAAACTATTGCATCTGTCCAAATATATAACAACAAATGGAAAAAATGTGAAGAGATAATTAATAATAACTTGACAAAACAAAACGAACATGTTAATGAAGTATTTCGTACCATGGTGGCAAAGGAAAAATTGAGCACATATGAATTCGAGAAGATTTTATATGATTTCAGAGAATCATGGAAAGAAGTCACCATTCAGACAAAGAACGAATGCATAGCTCTGCTTGAAGAACCAATTTTGTTAGAAGTCATATACATCCAAATTGATACCCGTAATATAGGCATGAGGATTTCAGGTCTTACGGTCCCCGGTATTCCTTATTGACAGGCTCTACCGAGAAACGGACTTAGGGTTCAAGATTTAGTTCGTGCAAAGTATGTTCTACTGTGTGCAAGCTTATCAACGAAGGAAAAAAAATGCAGCGCTTATTTTATATAAATTAATATATATTTTTTGATCAATTATAATATACTATGTACAGTTCCTTCCGTTCTGCAATATCCTTAACATCCATAATAATACTTATGATTTTAAGAACATATTATAATGATATATGATAGATATTCTGTTATCATAGGAAACCTATTATTTCTAAATTAACAACATTACGGACGTTTAACACATTTCATGACAATATTGTATGTGTCGCGTAGAACAATTAAGACGTTCATTTGTGAAAAATTACAAATGTTTCTAACCCACGCTATGATTTCTGTGCAAGATCATAATTTTGTGTGTGTGTCCCATTCTTCCCTTTTTACACCAATAATACATATATGTAAATCAAGAATTAGTAAAATATATATAAAAATATTGAATCCGTCACTTCCTGTAATATATGAATGTTCACGACCCTTTTTTCTGTGCACTACATCCTTCTCTTCCTATTCATTCGCTTATTATGATAACTGTGTCTTTTCCCAATTCCGTCCATAACAGTTCTTTGTGCATTTTGCATGTTGATCATAGTACGGTATGTGTTCTTATTTATAAATTCTCTATAGAGACCGTATGCCTTAACGTGTGATATCATTCAAACGCTAAACCCACCAACACTTGACACAATCCGTGAATCCTTTGTACAACTTGTACCCGTACACCCAACTATCCACGTCCGTACACATTTAATTGGTATATGGCAGCAAAGCTTCATACAAAAGGGGGTCTTCCTTTATCAAATAGGCATTTAAGGCTATTCATCCCATCCTCGCCAGAAGCATTAGGAGAGCATGTGAAAGAAAAAAAGGAAAGGGGTATGGTACAATATAATTCAAGCACTGGCCTTTTGTTTTACATTATTTTTTTCTGCAATGATCACCAAAGACAACGAATTACACTGTCAGTAACGCAACTTCTAACTCTACTTGAATAATGAGCACAGGAATAAAGGAAGAAAAAAAAAAAAAAAAACAGTAATATTTTATTAGTCCCAATAAATATTTCTTTAGGCACTCGGACGAAATGGAATAAACTATTGCTCTTAGCGTATGTTGTTCATTGGTATTATTAATTCGTACTTATGTGTGTACCTAATTATTTTTCGCGGGCGACAGGGGGAAACTATTTCCCCCCTCTAAATTCTTATTTTTGGCAAAATGATCACATTTAAAAACCTATTTAATAATTACATGGAATTCATGTGCTTAAAAGGTACTAATTACACATTTTTCAATTATATAAAATTTTATAATGGAAAATAATAAAAAAAAAAAAAGAAAAAAAAGGGAAGCCTGGACAAAATTACAGGTACCCCCTTAAAACAGTGTAACTTGATACAGGTCCGAAAAAAAAAAAATGAACCAATATATGTGTGTACATGAAATTTAACTGAAAAAGAAAAAAAATAAATTGAAATTGCTCCATAAAAACACTTTGCGAATGCTCTTGCTTTATATATTATTAATAATTCTTATCAATTTCGTCATTTCATCATTCGGTTTAACTTTAGTAAAATTTCCATTATTCCCCCGGATTTTGCTTGTATTTTTCGTTTTCCCTTTCTCTTATATTTAATTTTGCAAATATATATATGTACACACATGTATATATATGCTTGCGACGTATGGTATTTAAGGGCGGAAAGGCCAAAATCATTTCAGAGGGGGAAACTCTACATCTTTTTGTATAGCATATATATATTATAACTACTGCGTCGTATGATGAACGGCCAATAATTATATGTATAGAGAAAAAAACGAACAACATTTTCACCTGCTCAAAATAAATACACTGTACACCAAAAAAAAAGTTTTCTTAAATGATTTTCCTTGTCATGGATCTGCGCCTTTCCTTCAAATAACCAGTTGGCTTCTATAAATATGAAGCACATATTGAAAATGGACGTGAACAGACAATTGACATTAATACTTTATTGTAATATATGTTGACATCAAGAAAAGAAGAAGGAAAGAATGGTAGATACATTTGCTAATACAACATGAGAACCTAGGG
>NW_012192621.1:203544-210009 GCF_000956335.1 Plasmodium fragile | reverse complement strand
AATTACAAAACTTTTTAACGTGCGCTATGATTTCTGTGCAAGATCATAATTTTGTGTGTGTGTCCCATTCTTCCTTTTTTACACCAATAGTACATATGTATAAATCATGAATTAGTAATAAAATATGAATATATTGGATGAATATCGTTCGATAGGTATTTTTAAATAAAAGGTAATAAATACATACATAATTCATGGCAATTCGTAAGAAGACATATGTATATATATATCATTGGGGAGACGAAATGTGTATTCATGTTATAAAATTAAATGTGATATATTTATAGACGTGCATAAAGCAAAATATATCATAAAACAAAAATAATTGCATTATATGAAGAAATGGTGCAACGCATGATACATATATATAGGCTGAAGCACATGGTATGAATTACAATCTTTCAAAAACAAAAAAAAAAAAAATTATGTCATGAAATTATTCCGTTCTATCGAACACAGTCAATAGTGTTGTTAATTATACATAATCAAAATTGTAAGTACTCATATAATACTCGGTACATATGGCCCTGAGTAAACAATATACCATAAATATATATATAAAATACAATTATAACAAACATATACATTTTTTTATGTCTGTTGCACATAAATTTAAAACGTTGTTTTGTTATTATTCTTTTTATATACTATGATATATTTATTAATTTGTTCATAATCTTCATATTCACAGAAACTATTTTAATTAATTCTATATTTATGCGGTTCCCTCACTACAAAAGAAATTGAAAAATTACATTTTGCATTCAATATTATTGTTCTCTATCTTTATATTTTTTTATAAAATTTTAAAATATTTAAGAAACACAAAAATCCCATAAATATATTAAATACAGTATATTCTTACTATAGTTAATTCGCCACAGTATAATATGTGCTCTAAATATCATATCATAAGCGCTGCTATTTGAATCAGAACTAAAAATTTCTAATTAGTATTCCATTAATGCGTCCAATTGCTATTTTACGCATGATTTGAAATTGCAATAACCATTAGTATTACGCATTGTGTTATATTACGCTGTCTAAAATTATTTAGGAATACTAATAAAATACCATAGTAACTCATTTTATATAAATTACAATATTCATAATGCCACTATCATTTCTAGTACTTGCAAATAATTGTGCTATACACTTACATTTCATACAACTATTAAAAGCAACCAACCGTTTATTTACATTATTAAATTATTATAATAATTATAAAATTATTGTGTCCCTAATGAATAAATAATAAATTCAGACCACTTTTCAGTTAAAACATGAATTAATTCATGACACACCATGTTCCGATAATCAACTATTCTATAACTACTACAGAAGTACCACCTTATAACAATGAATGCCTCCTTAATTTAAACCTTAAACACTTAACCCGCTTAATTGAACTTTAACTATTTCAATAATGCGTAATTCTGGTTAACTATAAAAATGTTCCCCATACATACTATTTCACATTTTTCCTTACTATATTCAATTCCTTCCCTGGATCAACATAAAATCCTTTAATACTTGAATGATTACACCATTTTCCGTGTAACCAACAATATGCTTAAGTTCAAGAAAAGAATGTAACTCCATATTATACTTAGGACCTAAGGTAATACTTAGTAAACTTTAATAACTGCATGACTAATAGTAAATGTATAACTCCCTGTGCTCATGATGTCCAAAAGTATATTTTATGACTTCGTAGATTTATCTTTTTATCATTCACAACTCCACAAATTATGTACAATAATATGATATTTGTTACGTGTGTAAATGCATTTTTACCTGTACCTTTCATTTAATGAAGAAACACACTCCCCATATTAAATGGAAATCCTCCTTGTATCCAAAACTTAATATAATTTTAAAAGCTTATCTATTTATAAATAATCTTGGTAATGCTTAATTTAATGTAATTCTTTAATTATACTAGAATAAATTGACAATCTACTCCATTTATCTTGGCACTTTTTGATAACAGCGTCTAGAAATAATGCATTACTATTGCATCATTCGGATATCGAACAAATAATTAAATAAACATATAACATAAAATTGAATTCTTTTCAACAATATATGTATCTCCATACAATTCATATGTCAATATTATGCATTATAAATAGGTATGTATACTTTCCATAAGGATTACACTAATTTCCTTGTGTAGTAAAATATGTTCATAATGAACTCTCTTATACACATCATAGAGAATATAAGAACACTGATATAATGCCCTTCATTAAATATACTAACTGGATTTTACACTATACGTCTTTTCATAATGCTCATGTATTTATCATAATAAAAAATATTAAATTCCTCTCAACTCCCATGCATACATGCGTGGTATGCTTGTTCTTTATACATTTCTATCACGATCGATGAATCCTATTTTATATAAATTACTAATTCAAAATTTATTTATGTATTAGAATATGCACAACTATTATGTGCACAATGCGAAAAAGGAGAACTTATTCGTTCACTTCTCCTGACTTCAAAGTCTTAGCTACTTCATAAAATACGAATGCTATAAAATACGTATTATATTAATATATTTGGACAAGAAATTTCCAAAAAATTGCAAAATTTTGTTTTCATAAAATCATAAAGTTCAATCCACACAATGAGAGCAATTTTCCTGAAGTGGCCACCGAATGCAATAAATGATACTCTAATTATGCAAATAACGAATTTATAAACATAACCCTGAACCCTGAATATCCAAATATAAAAATAAAATAAGGTACCTTTCGTGCGCAAACCATTGAACTAGAATACATTTCCTAAAACAACAAAACATTACTCTCTAATTATATACTTCTTTACCCTCAATATCATTTGCTTCATATAATGTGACACAATAATTTTAAAGGCGTACTCAATGTATTTCCCTACAGCTGCCATATGGTGTGAAGTAACATATTCTCACAAATAGTACAAGTTCTACATTATATAAGAATATTTAGCACTTACACACATAATTTCATTTGTTCGCACCTGCTTATTTTAAATGAATATTCTTACCCAAGAGAAAAAAAAAAGGTATATTTTCATAGGTAGTTTATGTCGATTTTAAAAGCACTTTTATAAATTTGTTGAAAACAAAAAGAAAAGTAAAATATATCAAAAAAGGCAGATCGTTAAGTCACGTAAAAGCAAAAAACAAGAAATATTCATGTGTACGAGTATAAAGCCACACATCAAATTGTGGCAAAAAAAAAACTAATCCAAAAACACAATATTTCAACATTAATAAATAGAATTTACTCCAATAAGTAAAATCATATTTGTAAACTAAAAATGCGTATTTTATTAATGATACTAGAAATAGTAAAAAAAAGAATGTTATCTGTTCAAAATACTTATAAGAAAATGTTCATAAAAGTATGTATATATATATTATAAAACAAAATTCTGATACATGCGCTTCCTCATTTACTAATTGATAATATCCCGTTGAAAAAAGGAAAAAAAAAACAATGTGTTTTAAACATTATATAAGTAAAACTCCAAAAATTTTAATTATTATTCATATTGATCAATAATATGTTCTTAACATATAACATTCTAAAAATAATTTTTGAATTAATGATAAATTTCTAAATAATCGCACTATTATTTCCTAATACAGCAATACGTAATTATAATAAAAAATGTCTTCGAGCTACTAAAACAGGAATAACTTTCCTTATATATCAAACCCTTTTGTTCTTCAATGGAATTGATTGATACATTTCTTATATATTATGCCCTTTTTACTATTTTATAAAATATTATTTTTATTGAGGTATGGAAATATTCGCTACTTTCAATGGCACCCTATTATTAATATTTACAGAGCACACACTAATGCAAAGGCCTCATAATATTCATAGCAATCACGTAGATAACCTTTGTTTATATTATATGCATATTAATAACCGCACAGTGTGAAATATGTTTAACTATAATATAGTAAAAAGAATCGTAAGAAGGAAAAATCAAATTCAAGTAAAGAAGTAACAATGAAGTAATTAAAAATCATAGAATTAGTTACAAATACATTTCCTTATCACACTATATAAAATATATGGTTATGTATGTTATCTTCCTCATTAAAAACCTTATTACATTGTGCATTCTTACATAAAAAATTTTCAGATAAATATATGACAAATAAAAATATAATACAAACTTCACTGTGACTTGATTATTTTCATGAAATTGAGCTCTATAAAACACGTTAATTGAAATTAAGCTTATATATTCAATGCAAGAATATAAAAATTCTCAAAGAAATTACCTATGTGTATAAAATACAATGTTATTTTGTACAATTACATCAAATATAATTTTCATTAAAAAAGTGTGCTATAGAATAGAAAACTAATTACAATTTACATTACTTAAGTATTAATTCCTTATATATATATATACTTCGATTTTTTTTTGTGTCCTCAAATAAACACTTAGGTTGTTTATAGATGTTACAGCTACATTGAAATATATATATTAATCAATTTTTTTATGCTTCCTACTTTTAACACTATATAAATATATACAGTCTTATATTATACGTTACACAATAAAATACAGTAAATAGGAATAAGTGTTGGTAAACTTCGGTATATTATATAACTTATACTAAATTTAACGTCCATACTAATCTAAAACTTTATAATAATCTATGGAATATATATACACATTACGTAATTCATTTCGCAAATGTGACCCTTTAACTTCGCACAAGTTTTATTATTTTCTACTGTACTTATATATCCAGATTACAATGGAAAACCTGTATGCATTGCAGCGGTAATGATAGTATTATATTTCTATCTAATATTTCCTTTCTTCACTAACCCTGATGTATTCATTTACTTGAATATCATGCATTAAATGAAAGAGGTTATTAGAATATACTTTATTATATGTAAATGTTTAATCATTAATACTTATTACATATGTGTAATAACATAAATGCACATACTTAGTATGTCATATGCGGACATGCCTTTCCAAAAAATACAGAAACTAAAAACAATATAAATAAGTTCAGCTAATATTACGGACTTGACAAATTACATATTCAGAATTATTATTTCAGAAAGAAGTTTTTGCACATAAACCAGTCTTAGCTATCATTGATATACACACTGAATATTGCTTTAATAATAATAAACGAGATGGTTGAAGTTTCAACTGATATTAGTTACTCTACTAAGAGATTCGATCTGGTGAGGACACAAAGACACCGTTAAACCTAAATTAATATAATTCTGTAGTTCATCTCACTGTCGCAAGAAATATATACACGTCTACAAGAGTTATATACCCCTTTACAAGTGTTATTATATAGAATACACAAATGGGCAAAGACTAAGTTTCTCTATATTTTGTTACTATTTGAAATTATATTGGGCAAGAAATTATAAAAAGTTGTAGTGAAGAATTTAAATAGTTGTGTGTGATATGTAAAACGCACATTTGAAAGGAGTGACATGATAATAGGAAATAGTTATATTTAAAAGAATATGGAGAAAAATATAGAATTCACTAAACAATTAAAAAATTGCTATAGAAATTATTATGTTCCAGATGGATTATTGTGCGATCTATTTGCTATATATTTTAACTCCTCTTAAAATTAAGCTATGAGTAAATTCATAAAAAATTGTTTCAATATACATAGTTTTAATAATAACAATTGCTTTAGCGATGGCAGATGCAGCAGTAGATACGAATTCCACAAGTCAAAAAGCTGTAGCAAGTAAAAGCGATACAAATACTAATCCAGGACAAATACTAAAGTCTGCTGTATGGACAGTAGATGGTATAGTGAAATTCGTTCAAAATGAAATACTTTGTGCCCATATAAAGGATCGAACTCATGTTATTTGTGAAAATGAAGAAATAGCCATTGGAGTAGTGGTTTTTTTCGTTTCGACCGTGATTAGTATCTTATATGCCATTATTTCTAGAGTAAGAAATAATATTCCTTAACTTCTTTCATATAATATATAAATGTTTTATGAATACGTGCTAGAAAACTCTACACAATAAATGTATTATATATGTTTTATGTAATTTATTTTTTCTTCAGACTATTAAATATGCAAAAAAGTTACGCAGACGTAAAAAACGCTTTAAAAGAAAAAGAATAAGAGGAGCATTAGAAGGATATGAAGACGACGATGAAGAATACGATGAGGAATATGAATACCATGATGATGAAGACTGTGATGACGAAGACAGCTATGTACATGAAGCGAATTCATTACAAGGATTAATACATGCATGGCTACGACCTAATGACCAAAGGCATAAACATCAAATTTATCAACACCTAATGCACCAAGGAACAATGCTACCACCACAAATAGTGCATCCATCAATGCTACAACCACAAATAGTGCAGTCACAAATAATGCAGCCACAAATGCCACAACCACAAATAGTGCAGTCACAAAT
>NW_012192621.1:180783-203444 GCF_000956335.1 Plasmodium fragile | reverse complement strand
AGCCACAAATGCCACAACCACAAATAGTGCAGTCACAAATGCCACAACCACAAATAGTGCAGTCACAAATAATGCAGCCACAAATAGTGCAACCACCAATGCAACAGTTACAAATACCACAATCAGAAATGTCACAGTCACAAATAGTGCAACCACCAATGCAACAGTCACAAATACCACAATCAGAAATGTCACAGTCACAAATAGTGCAACCACCAATGCTACAACCACAAATAGTACATCCTCAAATCCAACAAGAACAAATTCTTTCATCGCGAATATTGCATCCACCAATACATGGAAACGAATTAGATAAAAAAAAAAAAAAGGAAAAATGTAATTTACCTTCAAAGAATAAAAGAAATTATTCGAATGATGATACACTCACTTTAGGGTATCACCCATTAGCACATTAAAAAATAGCACAGTTTGAATCATTTGTTACGCACATTAACACTTAGAGTACTGACAGCCACCGTAAACTAAATTTAGGAACAGATAATTAAAAAATAAGATAAAGCAGGAAGCATGGAGAAAATATTGAATAACATAATTAAAGTAAAAAAGGGTTATATATGTAACATTCTAACATGCGACTTAATGAAATAACATCATTAATAATAAAAAAAAAATACGATGAAACTAATTGCCATAATAAACATATAATAACAAGAAAAAAACAATTAATGTTTCAAATAAAACATAATTTAGCTTGAAATTTTATAAAAGGATGTAGTATAATGAGTTATAACAAAAATATGCACTATAATATCTGTACACACAAATATTAGAGCATAATTATTACATAATTATATATAACAAACAACCTTTAATGTTCATTGTAGCCCATCATAGTAACAAAAAGCTAAATGTGAACAATAAATACAATTAAAAAAAAGAAGACGGCGCACTTATAAAAATGACACATAATTCTAATAGAATTTCGCACATACACAGTACAACTCAAGAAATGATAATGATTATAGATTTCTTTTACGTTTCTACTTATACAAAGTTGTGACGCAATAATTTAGCAATTTAAATGGTATACTTAAACGAAGAATAAATAATATGAACAGAATTATAAACACTATGATATACTTATATAGAGAAAAAAAAAAAAAAAAAAAAAATCATTAACATAATGTGTGTAATTTTTCTTAATAAAAAAGAAGATTTAAAAATTATACTTATATATATTTTACCAAACTAAGAACATAAGTACAATACTCATGCGTAATATATAAGGTAATACCAAAGAGGAAAAAAAATTATGGTTGTTTAAACTGAAACCAAGCTCAAACGAAAATATGAAATACACTCTCAGGATATTTAATGTGGATATTTTATTCAAAGGCTCATTAAGCAGTACAATGTGCAAAATGTTAAGAATGAATTGCTAACTTTAATGTAATAAGCATTAGAAAACATATTCTTAATATTTATTAGATAATTATTCTATATGAACAATTTTTATGCAGATATCAAAATGGTTCACTGATTATGTAAAGACATGATTACTTGTTAACTGGAAGGATTGAGCGCAAAGAAATATTTTACAATATTAGGTACATTGTTTTTCTTCAGTGAATAGAGTATAAAATAAAAATAGCTTATCCAAGAAGTCATACGTTATAATATTTCTTATGCACACAATACGAATAACTTCTATAATATATGAAGTTGTAAAGAAATAATGTATAGACGTGTTTGAAGTATCCATTTAACGCTTGATTATACGAAAACTTTAAAATACTACTAAACACGAAGAAGTACATATTAATTAGATAAAAGAGATTGAAGTTCCTTAATATTTATCATATTTATATTTTTATTATTTGAAAATTTATTACTATGTGTAATCATTTGAGTTTGTCTGTAGCATGAATATATTTGCCATTATTTCAATAAACCCTTCAAAATATTCTGAAGAAATAACTCAAGCCTTTATAATAAAAACATGATTTTGTAATAACAAAGCAATCCCTCTCATGAAAATATTACTTTTGCTAAAAACCTGTGTGCTCTGAATTTTCAATATTTCCTTTCATTAAGCGTTCAGTAAATATGTGATGGATATGGACATTTGTGACATGCTTATTAATACAGGAAATAGTACACATAAAATAAATATTATAATAACAGCAGTTTATTTGTCACACGTTCAAATTACATATCAAAATAACCAGTGTGTTCACAACACTAAATAAAAAATATAGTAACATATAAATATACTCAATTTTTTTTGAATAACGTATACTATGGAGTACCGTAATAAATCCTATGAAATTAAGTACCTGCTGAAATATTTAGACAAATATTATTTGCAGTTATTACTATAATAAATGTATTACTGAAAATTCATAAATTTTTTATTCTAAGTAAACATCTGGAACAAATAATATATGAATGATTTTTACTCACAAAGGATATATATATTTATATATGTATGTAAGCATGTGATTGTAAGACCTATATAACTCCTTTAAAATTCTTTCATATTTTTATCTACCTTTTTCGATTTCGTTAAATTTGATTTGCCTATGTCCATATATATTTTGTTCATAATAAATAAGAGCACAACAAATCATTTAACTCATGCTTCTCCTAATTGAGATATTACTGAGCTTACAAAATTTATACCTCCCCAAGGAGTCCACTAAAAACAATTTCTTTTTTTATGTTAATAAAATGTATAATTTATGCACTATATTTTGGACTACATATTTGTGTATTAGGAAAAAGAAAACATGAAACATTTATTTGTATTTTGTTTTACTGCTCACGTTATAGATATATATAACCTTCACTAAATTATAAGAATATCTGTGTTTTTTAAATATATGACAGCAATAACTATTCAATGATTCGAAAAAATTAGTAGGTTGATCATACTGTAATGATCATCACGAAGTTCTATCTTTTTATACTGAAGCATTCATAGGACACTTTTCTTTAGGACAAAAATTATATTAGTTGTTGCACCAGTAACGATTTCAGCATATTATAGAATACTATGAATGACGGACAAGTCATGTTTTCATTATCTTCTTAACCCATATATTGTTCATTTTCAAAGTAATATAATAGCCATTGTGTACATTTAAACATTTGTCTATTGATCTGTATTGAAATCTCATATTTCTAATAAGTCTATTTTTTTGTATGCTTTAATGATACAATATAATTGCATGTTGTGCTGTAACAAAGTAGTTATATTGAAAGGGTGTCATTAATTATAAGGAATTCATTACTATACAGCACACTTCCTAAATATTGAGCAATATATAAGCTTTCAGTATAAGGGATAATTAAGTATAATGTATCATCTTGAAGCTTATGTAATTATAATTTTAGGCGTAATATAGAAATCCAATATATAGACACATAAATATAATATATACACACTTTTAATTATTATCATTTACAAAAATATGATATATCCTGTTACAGTAACTGCTTTTAAAAGTTAATCAACAATTTTAACATGTTATTAACCGCTTTTAATAATTATCAATTACTATTTTACCATTATTTTTTTTACAATTATTATTTCGTGAAATTAATAACAATAAAAATTGGTTCATATTTAACTATATAATTTGTATCTAATCGAATAATTCTCAATATACTCCTTCATAAATTAATAGATAGCAATTTTACATTACTTCTCGGTAAAGTACTGCGTCAATAAACATTTCGTGTGTTCGTCTTTACTAATAATAAGAAATAAATATTTTTATACATTGTAAAATGACACTGAGCATTCTTATACAAAAAAATTATAACCTGCACTAATCCCCAAAGTTAAAATAGACACTAAATTTTAATAAGTAGATGAAATTGTACAAAAAAAAGAAAAAAAAAAAACAGCATTACGAAATGTAGATTCTCTATATGTTAAGCATCCTATGAAATAAATAGACTCCTATTATAAATAATGGAGCAATTCCTGTTTATTTTATTATGCACATTTACTTATGAGGTGTTACTAGTAATTTCTTCTTTTTTTTCCTTATACAACCATTTAACCATGTTTCATTGATGATACTATATTTAGTTTATTTCGGCGACGTAATATACTAATCCCATATTTCTGTACATGTTAAATAAAAAAGAATTATTAATAGGAAATTTGGTATTCTCAGTAAAGCTTTGATTCGATAAGGTTATTATTATAATAATGTATACCTTATAGCATGGTTTCAAAGAAAAATGCAAGAATGTACATCTAAATTAAGCCTCACATAATTTTTAACAGAAATGAGCGAAATGAATGATGAATAGAATAAAAAAGAAAATAAATTTAAGTGAAAAAAATCATAAACACAAATACTGGTTATTAACAATATATATACAATAATACTGATACGTCAGCAAAACAATATAATTCTCATTGGAAAAATATAATATATAAATTAGTTTTTAACACTTTTTAAAAAATGTATTGTAATTATATTCTCAGCAATAAGCAATTCGTATTTCACATTAAATTCTGAAGCTATATGGATTAATGGAATATTCAATAATCGTTCACTATGATATTAATGTATTCTATAGTACAAAGAATTTACAAATGATGAACAGTAAAAATTATAAGGAAACTTAGATTATTGAGGAAAATATGTAAATTAAATTACAATGCGTTATCTGATTGAATTAAATATTCTTTGGACCTTAAAAAAAAAAGAAAAGACATTCACACCAAGCACTGCTATGAATCCGTTAATGATCAGTAAATAGCTCAATGTTAATTTATTCTAAATGAAAATGTGTAAATTGGAAACTGCATTAAATAAAAGTATATATACATATTCAAATATAATGTGTAAATACAATATGATAAAGAAAAAATTAACAAGTTATTAAACTCTTATTTAAATCTGCATCAATAAAATGAACTTATATAAAGTCAAATTAAAGTTTATAACCTCAATGTTATAGTTAAACACTTGTTCATAAAACACACACATCGAAATTTAAATACCTAAAATACAAAACAAACATGTAGGTATAAATGCATTTTGTAGGAAAAAATCATTATATATCACCTCAAATTATTATATAATATTTTATTGAAAAATAAAAAGAGAGGAATTTTACTGTTTTATATAATAATGTATGTATCGAATATAATTTAGAAAATTTGCTAAATCAATTTAGTCTTATTTTATATTATTATTATTCCATACATTAATACTTCAATTATAAGGAAATTGATCATAGAATCTCGCTTGATGTAAAATAATACTTAACACACCAATCCGTAAATATAGAAAAAATGCGAAAACTCAAAATCCAATAACTGAATCCAGATATACTTTATCACATTGTTCGCCAGAAGGAAAACATACAGTTTATAAATAATTATTTCATATCTAATAACATTAAATATTGCTCATACTACAATATCGAAAATATTTACAAAAAATTTCTTCGCATGTGTAAATTCATATATTTCTAAAAGTGTTTCCATGTAATGGATTTATTCACACATTTTCAGTAATAACATTGGTATATGTTTATTTATTGTATATACACATATATATATAAACATAATACTTAATCATGAACTAGGTAAATTATAATATATAATTAAAATATATGATGTTAAAAAAAATGTTAAACGAGAAAAATAGAAATAAAGTATAAATATAAGAAAGCAATTAAAAATCATAAGAATTAGTTTAAATCACATAAATTCAAATATACAGTATATTAAAATAATTTTTCATGTTATATTATCTTCCTATTTAAAAAAATTCCACTATATATCATACACTCACACAGCTGATATTGCAGGTGATCATATCGTACATTTTAATATATAACATAAATTTAATATATGCCCACCAAATCATTGTCATTAAAACGATACATTACAAAACAAATATATCATGAAAATTTAAATATAAAGGTATATAATATAATTTTATAAAAAATTCAAGGAATTAGCTATATCCAAGAATACAGGTCCATAAATTCATGTTACTTATAACGTATACCAATTCTTTCTATTAAAAAAGCTGGCCTTATATTAGAAATGAAATTAAGCGTCATGTTTTACTTGTACACTTTTTTTATTACGTAAACTTAATTTATTATTACTACTGCTGCTGATGTTTAAACATATATTCTTGGAACATTATAAAACTAGTTCTTTACAGGTAATTGTTTAGATATATTTTATCAGCCTTTTCTAAACTAATTAAGCATAGTTAACTTTGTGTCGTTATTTTCACTACAAGAAAAGGCGGTACAAAGAGTTTCAAAGGGACAATACCTCAATGTGTTATATAATTAGAAATAAATTGAACAGCATTTATAATAATTTAGAGCTTCATAATAATCAATGGAATTTATGTGTACACTTCGTAATTTGTTATACAAATGTACCCCCTGAAGTACTCACAATTTTAGCTACATAAATTATTCCTTTACGTCCAAAATAAAATGGAGAATCATCATGAGCTCTACAAAGCGTAGGTAGCAGTACCTTTTAATTAATGTGTTCGCATGAAATTTCATATAGCTTCAATTAGAATATAATATTTCTCAGCAATGACGTAATGTTTTTTCCGGATGTTCACACTTAAGTACGTGACTACATTACTTACTCAAATTAATAAGAATCTATAAGTGAATTTGTTTTTTTCAACATTTTATTTATAACAGTCATATAAATATTTTAAGAAAATACTATATATTTGGAGAATTATATATTACAAAAATATCATTTCAGAATCATTTGTTGAACAAAACCTGACAATAGCTAGCGCTTACACACCATTAATACGGAGTTGGCTCCAATAAGCATAAATGCAACGATTATTCCTTTCAGTAATACGACTAACTGGAGAGAAAGTATTATTCGAATGAAGACACAAAGTCATACACACATATGAAGATTGTTCTTTGATGCTTCAAGTGAAACAGAAAAATATATAATCATTTAAAATATTTATACACGTATTATGAAGTGTTTTTTTGTAAAATACATAAATGGATAAAGACTTACATTTCCTATAATTTTGTTACTATTTGAAATTTTACAGGACACGAAATGCTAAAGAATAATAGTACATAATTTAATCACACATTTGTAAAATGTCAAATGCTTAAAAAATACCAAGTGCATAATAATAGGACAACATTATAGTTGAGGAAATGTAGAAAATATACGTTGACTCCTAATGAATTAAGAAAAAATGTAATCATCAGTGTGTTCCAGATGGATTGTCATATGACATTTTTAATTTATATGTTAATTCCACTTATAATGATGTTTTGAAGTTTTTTCTTTAAATATACAGTGGTATAGTTTTAATATTAAAAATGGCCGCTGCAATGACACAGGAAGCACCAAGTGTAAAACCTAACGACGAATCCATAGAGGAAGTTAAGAGCACCGTGGCTACCATAATATTGTATATACTAGGCCCTATAATAACGATTTGCGATCAGTCAGTAACTTTCGTTCAAAAAAATATACTATGTCCTCTTGTTGATAATAATGAAAAGCATATTCTATGCTGGAATAAAGAAGTAGCATTTCCAATCTTATTCTTCTTTGCTTCAACTGTTGTTAGTATCATTTATACTATTAGTACAAGAGTAAGGGAAAAATATATTCAAAAAAAATTTATAATATATGTGCAAATTTCATCTATATCATTTAGAAATCTTTATAAAATAAATGTGATAAACATATGTTTTGTTATTCCTCTTTTATTAGATTATTGATATTTTAAAAGAAGCTAATGGTGGCAAGAAGAGCACTAAAAAAAAGAAAAAGAAAAAGAAAAGTAAAGATGAAGAAGAAGACGATGATGAATGTGAATACTATGATGATGAAGAAAATGATGAAAGACAGGTTAAAAGACATATGCTACAACGGCGAAAGCAGAAGAGACAAAGACATAGGGGACAAGTTTATGAACAATTAATGTATCCATCTCCAATGCAGTATGCTCAAATATATCCAACTCCAGTGCAATATCCGCAAGTGTACGAAAACACAATGATATATCCACAAATGCAGCAACAACCATTTGGGCTAACCCCGATGCAAGTGGTACCATATCAACAACCTCAAATGGGAGTTCTACAATATCAGCAACCTCAAATGCAAATTCTACAATATGAACAACCTGAAATAAATGGAATTGAAGCACATACGGAAGAAAGTTATAAGCAAATAAATATCGCAACCAAACCTGAGCATACACAATTGAACGATGGTATATATCATTTAGGTTACAATCCCATGTAGAAGTAACTTAAGGAAAATTAAAAAACAAGTATAAGCTGAATTACTTGATATTGTATATTATCTATCAACGTGTACATTGCGCGTTTAAATTTTATTTGAATATTAGAATAAGAATGAATGAAACAAAAGCAAAAATATTGAACCGCATAATATGAAAGTAATTTAAGTGAAACAAAGTTATAGATGATAACATTTTCGCAAACATATGCATGATATTACAACATTAAGGACAACAAAAAGTATTATTTGCTTTCCGGTGTAGAAATATAAATTAATGATAGTAAAATATAGTACAAAAATTTGTTATTAGATTTAATTAATTCTGCACTTGTTGCGAAATAATGTGCAATGGGTGTCTACTTGATAAAAGCAGTCATTAAAGTATAAAACTGTTAATAAATTATATGAATGAAGAATTTATTTTGATATATTATTTAACGCAATATATTTCTAAAATAATACATTTACAGAATTGTTATGATCAAAAAAATATTACACTATGACATGATAGAGATTCGCTGAAATTTCTTACAACATAAAATATTGCTTAAATTATTATTACATATGTCTTAAACTTACTTGATGTAATATTAAAATAGTGATGCAAAAGTAATTTATTACTACAAAATTTCAATATAAATAGTGAATAAATAGGATACATAATTTTCTATATACGTATAATCCATATTAATATAAAAGAGCAATTAATAAATAATATAACTGTCCCATACGTGTTGATCTTATGAATAGAAGAAAAGAAGGTTATAGTATTATGTATATATGACCTATATAAAATGGGAACGTATTATAAAACAGCTATGTAGAATACATACAATAATAAATAAACTGTGAATTATTGGCATCAAGAATTAATCTGAAGTAACGAATGATTTTATACATTGTAACACTATATTTTTAATGGAATATGATTGATATTTCAAATGTGCCTTATATTATACATGAAGGATAAACCTATGAATAAATTATTTAAGATTATGAATTTCAGTAAATATATAGCATGAGTGAATAATCGCTCAATATATATATATATATATATTAGTTTGTAAAATTCAACTAATATTTTACATATAATGTTGTATAATTACTTCTTAATGTTTTAAAGCTTTAGTTTAAACGAACACTTACACAGATAATTAAGTTGTCATGAAATAATACAGCCACTTATCAAATTATTAAAATTTGCTTTATTTCATATATTATCAATTTCGCTTTCTCTTAGAAGTTGCATATATGTGTGTAGTATACATACATCTTGTATAATTAATATTAGTAAATAAAATGATATACAAAGAAATACAGAGCGTTGTAACGATGACTTAATGGCTATTTCATAAAATCACATATCATTAAACCAAGAAATGTTAGATTATTGTATTAGAAATCTCACTTTACAGAATTGCGTTCAGCTTCATTTTATTAGGATCAACAGCATTTAGGAGAAGGGTGTTATAATATTTGACACGAAGCGAATCAATTATTATTCATTATTAAAAAACTTTATTTGCAATTATTGATTTATATAATATTTTATTAAAGCATTTGTATGTTACTAACATGTGGCAAAATTAGTGTCAGGTAAATATGTTAGGAATGTTTATGTTCATAAGAAATATCCACATAATTTCACACACCTGTATATATAGTTGGAATACTGATGTTATACATAGCTATTTTGGAATGGATATATATATTTTGGTGTTGAGCTATTTTTCAGAAAATTCGTTTTGTAACTGTCATATTTTTTTAATTCATAAAGAAATAAATAGACAATAGAAGTTTAAATAAAATGTATTCTGTTTCTGAAGAATTAAGGTAAATACGAAATATATTTCTTTCAATAAAGAATCATAATGTTACTTATATAGATTAACACAATTAAACATACCATACACTATATTTTTTGCAATATATGCTGAAATAATTATCCATTTAGTTATTTTTTTATATGTAAAAATAAAACTATATAAATGTTAATATTTTTTATTAAATGCATTTTTCAGCGTTCATAGTAAACGCACAAGATTTCCCATTCATTAATTCATAGAAATATTTGCAAACTTTTAGAAGCTAAAGCGTGTTACACATTTTCTATAAGAGCAATTTGTGGAAAAGTATAACGTGCATTCGCATTTTATTTTACTTTGTGCATTCAATTATATATATCATATGAGTATTTATTATGAGCATATCATAATCTTTTTTTCTAATTTCAATAAATAACTGATGCGACGACAAATATTTGTAAGATTCCTATAAATTTCATTATAATTTGCTCTCAGGTGCTTCAAATAATGTACTAATTAGTTTTGTACGTTAAGTAAATTATATCTGTACTACTTTTTTCCTATACATAATATGCTTAAATTTTCTATTTTTCTCCTGTGTTGTCTAATGCAATTACAGAACTTTAGAAGACCTATGACTCTATAAAACTATAATATATAGCAAATTTTTAATATGACTAATTTGTCATAATATACCATGAGTCATAAACATTACACCATAATTCGACATGTAATATAGCGATTGAAATTGTGCAATACTATCTTTATGATGTGTTTCATTAGAGTTTTAATTGTAATTTGGAACTACAATACTCATTCGTTCTACACATTTTTACTTATTACTATTAATTTATAAATAAGAGAACAATAACATTTGTACCATAGTTTATAATTATACAATAGTTATTAAATATATAGAGTGATTAACATTTGTAACTTATTATGAAAACCCTTTATACTGTTGTTGTTATGGTAAATGTAAATAGAGGGATAATGTGCTCGTTTGTAATTTTATGCTTTTGATTGGATTATAGTAGTTATAATTCACTGCTTCTATCATTAATGAGTAATACCTTTAAACTTTTTTCAAGTAAATTGTTTAATTATAGTACATTTTACTTGTTTTCTTTTTATAAACATCATAAATGGATTTTAGCATCTTGTGAAATCACACTTAAATATTATATTCAAGTGTTTATAACTTTTATGTGTCCTTAAATGTATACAAACCGTGATATCATAATTTATGGCCATGTGCATTTGGATTATTAATGAAATTTCGTGGGTATGAATACATATGTATTTCCTTAGTCCAGGGTGTTGCATATTGCGCCTTATTTATTTGACCTCGTCCATATTTTAATAAATATTTTTATTTATGAAAAATAATAAAATTGTAGAACATTATTATACATTAGCTGTCTTTCAAACAGGTAATTTCATTAAATGCATTAAACATATTTATTAAAAATTACAGGCGCAAAGCAATTTGTACACATTTGTTAAAGGATTGATTTAAAAAAAAAAAAAAAAAAAAGACCTTCACGCAGCAACACATCGTGCTAATAATACATTATTTCCTACTATAAAGCTGTATAATTAATGCTTTTATTATTCAGAAACAATAATAACATGTATACATGAATAATTATATGTGTACGAGCAAATTATATAGCTATTGAATAGAAAAAACTTTTATTTTTTAAACGCAATTGTAATAAATTAAATTGACCAGGTATATTTAAATTCTTACACCTTTGAAGTTATTATTATTAGTTACATTTTAACGAATCAATAACATTATATATATTAAATTACACAAATAAATTATTCATAGGTGTATCAATATATTTTAAAATTAGAAAGTATAACATTATATACATTCATTAAAAAACTAATGTGTGTATTGTAGTTTATAAAAATGCTGCATTAAAAACGAATTCCTATAAAAAAATAAATAAAAATGATGCCTAGCTTTTCAGTATTATTTTACGAAGTTATAATTTTATGCATTTTTACCTCAACTAAATGGATGATCATTATAAACTCTCTATGCAAACATGAATAAAGTTTTTAATTTTCCTGCATTTATTTATGTATACATAATGGAAAATATAAAAATGAATATGCCTACAGCAAATCTATTACACTTTTATTCATTTCGGTAAAACATTTTTTTTATACAATACACATTTGTGAAATGGCGAAGAGGAATATTCTATAGAAAGAATGAAGATACTATAGTACTTATATAACACTCATATATTTAAAATCACACACATGAAGCAGCGTTATTATGTATTCTTTTATGATAAGGTATAACTATATAAATGTATGTTATTCAGGAATAAAAATATTGTAGCTCATAACATTTGAGATAATAAAATATATAATTGATTAATAATAGTTATTAAAGAGGAACTCATACAATAAAATTTCAGAACAGGTAATGGAAATGGGCCTTAAAGAAAATTTGTTTAAATGGTACGAATAAGTTTGAGTATATATTCTATGACATAATAAATAAAATCGATGTTGTTATTTCATTTATTTTTCTAATTAATAAACATGTTCTACAAATTTTTTCACAGTCACCACTATAGTTTCATATAAGTGTTACCTCTATTTTAGGGATGTAACAACGTGAAATTAGAAGAAATGCGTTTATTTTCAATTAATTAGAACTTTACAAAATACAATAAGGAAAGTAAAATATTTATTTTATTCAAATATTAAGTGTTAATAAAAAAAACAAATCTTACGCAGTATCTAATTAAAAAAAAGGAAGAAAACTAATTATAGCAAAAATCCCCGTATTCTGCACATCTCTGTTTTTTGCTATATTCTAACGTGCTTAAAACTGATAAAGAAATTGAAAGTTAATCCTCATAATGTAACATATAATAATTTAAATTATGTAAATATGTGTTAGCATCATATTTCCGTGTTAATTAAAAATTTCATACATGAATGTTGCTATAAATACTTAGAATTTTTTTTTTTTCCTTCATATTCCTTATTTAAATATATTAAATACTACGGTGTTATTTATATTCTTAAGATCTTAATAATGTGAAATATGTACAGAATTATATAAACAATCATATTTCCTAGTGAAAAAAATTAAGCAATACTTATGGAATATATAGAGCTTCATAGTAATCTATGGTGTATATAGAGGTGAATGTATAAGTAGATGTTGTATTATTTTACCCTAATGTAATAGAAGCCAACATGTTTTGCATTTTACATAATGCGTATACAGATGTAGAAAGGACTCTTCGTAATTCAGAGAAACAGAGGAATAACTTTATATATTAATTATAATTTTTCCTAATGAAATTTGTTATATTTTTTATTTTAATGTAGTATGCATATTAAAATTTCTAGAACATTATATCATTTATATGTGTATGTAACGATCAATTTATCGTAATTGTTCAGTGTAATGTTAATAAATATATATAAGTGTGTTTGTATTAACATGATTTGTCTTCAATAATTTCATCATGTACTAATATAAATAATTTGAAGTAATGTTGTAAACTCGGAAAATTATATATTAACAAAAACGCATTTCAGAAATATTCCTTTGCAGAATATCCAGCAGTAGCTACATTCATCCCACGTGTACACACTTAGTATTTTTTTAATTATAACACATGCGATAATTAGTATTGCACCTAATATTTGGACCACTATGAAAAGATTATGTTTAATGAAGACAAAAAGGCATCACACAACATTTATGAAACTTTTTGTATAAAACGTCCTCGTAATGGAAGCAGTATATAACAGTTCAAATAATAAAGATATCATTTAAGAAGTAGTACAACATAAAATGCATAAATGGAAGAAATCTAATCATTTCTATAATTTGATTAGTATTTCAAATAGCATTGTACATCGATGTGTCAATTATAATTGAGTGTAATTCAAGTATTTGTGGTAAAAATGTAAAATTTTTGATTCTTGAACAAATACGTGAAAAGAGCAATATGGTATAATTAAACAATAATGATAAATGTACGAAAAGCATAAGATAATGAGAAAAATTTTAACCGGAGGAATACTCAAGACAAATGACCCTATAACGTATTCTATTTATATGTTTTTTTTTATAACATATGTAAATAATAAGTTATCATAATATAATAAGAATATTTCATGTTTTCAGCTTGCATTTCGTTATGGCAACTGAAGGTGAAAGACAAATTGTTACAATTGACGGTGGAGCATTAGGAGATGTTTTAACTAATACAATTAATGCTGCAATACGTTTAGTACCTAAGCTCATTGATTTCTTGAGTACAAGCATAGATAGTGACGTGTCCGGCACTGATGACACAAATGGAAGTATTTGGCTAAACCCCAGAGTAGCCATTCCAATTGCGGCTTTTTTTATTTTCGTATTTTTTGGTACCGCTTTCATTATTATGGCTAAGGTAAATAAAAATTACGTTAAAAAGAGTTCATACGATAAAAGTGAGTATATGTTTTATTTTTGTGCAAAGTTAATAATTATGAAACAAAGGTATTATATATTTTTCACTTTTTTTTTAGTTCGTATTACGCAAAAAGAAAGGTAAGACGCGCGAAAGAAGTTTTGAACGAATTTCCAAGTATGATTATTCGGGACAATCACCAGAAGATGAACGAATGAACGAGCCTTTTATGCAACGGTCAATGCGTCAAATTCCATTATTATATCAGCCGCAAATGGCACAACCACCAATGTCCCATCCGCATATACAGCAACCACACATGCAGCAACCACACATGCAACAACCACATATGCAACAGCCACAAATGCAACAGCCACAAATGCTACAACCACATATGCAACAGCCACAAATGCTACAACCACATATGCAACAGCCACAAATGCTACAACCACAAGTATCCCAACCGTTAATGGTACATGGACAAATGCCACAATATCAATTTCAACAGCAACAACAAATGCGAGACCAAAGTCAACACCAGCACATGCAGCAACAACAATATGAACAAGAGCAATATCAAAAAAATAGATGGTTACAAGAGCAGTGGCTACAGCAGCAACTACAACAAGAACAATATGATGATGAACAACTTCAACAAGAAAGGATGCAACATGAACAATGGCAAGAGGAACAACTGTCTAAAGAAAGAATGCGACAGGAACGATGGTTACAAGAACAGTTGCTGGAAGAACAACATGAACAGGAGCAATGTGGTCAAGAACGAATACAAAGGAGTCATGAGAAAGGAATAGGCAAAATAAGAGAACGAAAAGAAAAATATGATAGTAATGGAGGAAATGGTGGATATGAAAGAACGTGCAGAAAAGAAAAAGGAGGAAGTAAGGATGGAAAACATAAAAAGGAAACAGAAGGAAGAGAAATAAGAAAAGAAAGAAATGAAACTAGGGGAAATAATGAAAGAGAGAGAAATTATAAAAACCATTCAAATTATGAACGTGCTAATTTGAATAACAATACACATTATGTAGGATATAATCCCATACCACAATAGAATATTAGGATGAAAACGAAAAGGTTATTATAGTTTCATTTATATAACTTGTATTAAGTATTGGGTACAAGAAAAATCTTATTTTAATTTTATTCAAGTGTACTAGAATTAAATACCATGAACATTTATGTGAATAATGTTTTTTTTAAAAAAGGTATAATAATTCGATTAATTACTGCGTTTTTCAAAGAGAATCTTTATGATAATGATATAATATGGCTAGCTGTGTTCTCCCAAAAATTACAGATAACACAGTAGAATAGATTAAGGATTAATTCGAATCATTTATTTTTCAACATTGTTAAATATTTTAAGATGTTAATTCAATTGAAGAAGATGGAGTCTAATTAATGAATATATAACCTGAAGTATATAGTTATCACACACAGGGGAGAAAGCTTTGGATGTATATTCGCGTAAATACAATTATAGGGTGTTCTAAGTGTGAAGATATGAAAATGTTAAAAAGGAGAATCAATTTCAAAAATTGCACATAATTTTAAGATAATTTAAGCGGCGTGTACTGTAATTCAAGCTGTATAACAAAGACACCATTTAGACATTTGCTCACAATAAGCTAGTTGTTATATAGTAATTTTATATTATTAATATTTAAAATAAAAATAGAAGACATGACATACATAAATTCCTAGATCTATAGAAGGAAGTATATTTTAAAAAGCACAGCAAAATTTTTGAATTTTTTGCGTCACCTATAAAAATGGTCATTAATAGTACAGGAAAATTATATTGTAAAATGTTGGTACGTATATATATATATATATATATATATATACCAATTACCCATCTGAATTGAACGCATATTTAAGAACAGGCTATAATATATAATGTTGTAATGCAATGTAAGCTATTATAATTAAAGGAAGTTTTAACACAACCAAAAGAATGTTGTATCACAGTACTGTATTTAATGAAAAGAATAGATATGTCAAATACACATTATGTTATATAATATGGATAACATCAAGAATAAATTATTAACATTAGCGTCTACATACAATTAGAGAATATGCAGGACAGTGTTATGAGAATTTCCAATTTAACAAAACTAGCTAAGTGTTTGCTGCCTATTTGATATACTTATATCCTTATACTTCGAAGATGTAATTTAAACAAAGGCATAAATGGATAATTTATTTTAAGAGAGCTTATCAATAATACGCATCAGATAGGGCATAATTGTAAAATGTATTCACTCCATGAAGTACTAATTTAACTTTTAGCAGCAGCTTGCATTATATGTGTACTACTATATATGTAAAACGTCATAACAATGTTACTAGAAAATCATATAAAATAATTAGAACTACAAAATATAAATACGAGAAACCTATTTTATAGTTCTTGTAATTATATATCAATTCGTCTGGTAATAGTGTGGTATTATGTAAGAGAGCCATAACATAAATAGAATTGCAACCTCTACGCTGATGAGAATAATACCCTGAAGAAGAGTGTGTTGTAACATTTTAAATGAATGAAATATATAACTCTTCCGAAAAAGATAACTTGTAGCTATTAGTTGGTAAAATGCATAATTGAAGAATTCTTCCTTTTTTTTTTAGGATTATTGAGATAGTTTATTCATTCAAAATTTTCATATACTCATAGAACATTTCTAATAGTGAAGCAGGAATATATGTATAACTATTTACAAATGGTTATGTGTATTTTACCTCACAGTTTTTCAGAATATATGTTTGGCAATTGTCATATGTATTTTATATATAAGAATAATAATACAATAAAATATCATATAAACATCATTATATTGTTTGTTAAAATAATATAATGACTAAATTTAATTTCAATTAAGTGCGAGTCAATATGTAATTATTTTAAATTAATAATAATGTTTACACCTCATATAATTTAGGTTATTCCTAAAAAATGATCTTTGTATTTACATATTCATTTTTTGTTAGACCAGCATAATATTCGATATTATCTTATACTTCATCCTTCTGCTCTCGTATTATATATATGTATATATATACGTATAACGTTTATTATATTTGAATTTATTCATGTAGTTTTTAACAATATATAACGTAAAGTATGTGTGTTTACACAAAAGATTTTTAACATGATAATACTACGAGTATTATCATTAATTTGTTTCGTTACACGTTGTATTATATATTTTACATATATGTTTATTCCAGCATTATCATGATGATAATTGTTGCAATTTTTCTTATTTCATGCAATATAATGTGAATGTGCATCGTTCTTATCTTAATATTTTTTTTTTTCAGCTGAAACCAATTATGCTGTGTAAGACGCGGAATGTTTAGTGCAACGAAAACATTTTATTTTAAAAGCATAATTTACCAATTCAAAACATTTACTCCATGAGCCAAAAGTGGCAGCACCGATAAAACATGCATACGTGTACATATACATAGCAACATAGCTACAAAGCATCCAATTAAGTAAAAGCAAGGGATTCATTTTTGCTATTTGTCTACTCCATACTATGTTGCAACTGTATTCCCTAAAAATGCTGCGCCTGAAAAATGTCGATATAAGGATAACAAATAAGGGAAGTGGCTTAAAGCGCTATTGTATTGTTGAACTTACATTCTTTATCGACGTCACATGCAGGGGAAAAATATTTCGTTCAAAAACATCATTTATAAAAAAACGAATGTTCTTTATTCAAACAACAGCACTCACAGCTTTCTGTTCACAAGGAGGTTTTTTTTTTTTTTTTTTTTTTTAAAAGCACTTCCGAAAGATTTGAAATAACTCAATAGATTGCCTACACACCGGCTTACGTTCAAAAAATAAATGCCAAATGCCTTATACCAAAAATATACGTCCCATGTTGTTGGTATAACACAATCTTATACATATTTAAAGGTGCTTGAAAAATTTGCCATGGCCCACATTTATATATAAATGTATATAACTATAACTACATATGTTCATAATTATAGAAAAATCATTCATTCAGATTATATTCAATTATACATAAAGCAGAAAAAATTACAAAGATCAAGTAAAAACAGCCTCATTAAAAATGGCTGAGAGGGAGTTGATTAATTCTTCCGTCTAACCCAAGACCTTACTGAATGCCACGGACGAACCAATCATGATTGATGACAACGAACATGAGTGGAAAATACATTACATTTTTTTTTTTTTTTTCCCTGCATTTTCCTTTATTTAACATTATTAACCGTCATCATTGTATCTGCTAAAATAGTAAGAACAAATTACACATAAATAATTAGTACATTAATTTAAAATTTTCCCCTGCCCATTCACTCACACATTCATAATAAAACCCTTTTTTTTTTTCTTTTTGATTAAAACATACATCATGATTTTAATGGTCGGCCCGTATTACTAATGAATTATGCGATTCTGATTATTACAATATTGGTAATTCATAAAAAAGAACAAGACGAATGCGAAAGTGTGGACGAGGGACGCCTGAGCATTAACGGTTAAGCCGTAAGAGCAAGAGTCAGGAAGTAAGGATGTTGCCTTACATTGCGCAATAATGATCCCATTTATTGAGCGTATTTTACGTGCACAATTAGCATATACATATATTTCGCGCGGAATAGTTTATAATAAAATGTATTAATTGTGCGAATTGTGCATTATATTTTGCCATGCTGTTTCATTTTTTTTTTTTTTCGCTTTTCTTAAAAATTATACCATTTTTATTGTACAAGAGGTTCCTCTTTTTTAAATGAACTCCTCTCCCTATACACATTATACTCTATGCATATATGAAATGTGTAATATATTCAACTGTATCATTTTTGTTTACAGATTCTCTTTCACATGGTCCACAGTAACTTTGGTTACGATGGCACATATATTATTGTGGGTACTATTTTTGCCTTATCATAAAGCAGGTATACCGCCCTCTCCATACACACACGCACGCACCAATGGTCACATAGGTATCACCAGAGGAAACTAAAAATACTAAATGGAATATAAAAATACGCATCTATTTTACAGTGTCTCTTCGTTCACATTATTAAGACTTGTGTTGTTAGCTTATTTAATGTATGAGCCATATAAAAAGTAATTCCACACACATGTTCTGCAGTTTGTCCCCACTAAGAGTAACATAAATATATAATACTGTCCCACACATGTAGTAAAAGCTAACTCGTTTTGTTAATTAATTTTTTCTGTTTTCTTAATATTAAAATAAAATTCAGTGTAATAGCTAACCACATTGTACGACAATGTAAAATATACTATTCGTTAACTTTTTATGATTGTATTTTTGTCTTAAACAGTAGATTGTTCCTAATGTCATACATGCATATGGTACCTGAATCTTCGTGTTCGTTTGACTACTCCATCAATAAATGTTCGTACGCCCAACAATTGCAGTATGCGCTCAGTTTTGTATTAGTAATTTCAATTTTTACCAAGGATGTCATCCTTTACCTTTTTATGAAGAACGCAAAACTGAACGACCCATAATTGTGTATTAAGCCTTTGTGGAAGATAAAAAGATTGCCCCATTGAAGTTAACTTTCCTGACCTGTTTATACTGAAGGGAAAAACCTTGTAAAATTGCCACAGTTGAGTAGCACACACATTTGAATGCGCTTCACAGTAACGCCGATCAAATGGGACAATGAATTTGATGATTGCTTCTCACTGCTGCATAATAACTATGCAGTCATCTGGTCAATCATAATGTTTATTCCGTGTTCGTTTTAATGTTTTATGCGTAGAAGGCCTTTACGGCCAGCAGTTCCGCACCATTCTTTTGTATAACCATATATTAAAATATTTCCCCATGCTGTGTTCTTAATATTACCTTAATTTGTTTGCCCTTGGAAGGTAACCCTATAAAGATGCCATATAATCGTAATGAAGCTTTATTCTGTTCCACGATGTGTACACTTATGTTGGAGCACCAACTGATCCGATAATTCGTGCGTACCAAGCAGCGTTTGTCCGCATTGAGTACATCTACACACTATTCATGCCACATTTTGCCGCTAATTGGGGTGTAAAAAATGGGCTACGTTAGCACCCTAGCTTGTACCATTTGGCACCATGTTGCACCATTTTATAGTAACACAGAGAGATAATATGATCTCCCTTTATGGTTTATTTCATTCATTTTGTCCTTCTCCTTTTATAAACAACATCGTCTGCATTCATGTAATGTTTTCCCCCTATAGTCACAAAAACGCATTTTATTACGAAGCAGCGTTACTATGCCTTTTTTTATTAAACATTTGGGAAAAAACGGAATGTTGCAACTTTATAACACGCATGGGCATGTCGTAAGTGGCTCTATAACACATAACGATGGGAAAATGAAAAAATCACAGCACCATTTTATCCTCATCAGCATTTATTCCGCATAGTCGTCGACATTGGAACATCACACATGAAAATGATGTCGCACATATACGCGTGATGCACGTCAATTATCCATGTTTCCTGTTGTTTATAAAAACACCGGCATAATCCTTTTAACAATATACCGACCTTCAATTTTGTAAAATAAAAACCAATTCAGAGCTGCTTCAGCATGCTTATGAGAATAAATAAACCGATAAAGAGATATTTAAAAACTTGAAAAAAAATTAACACCTGTGATAAAAATCATCCCGCGAGTTTTCTTCGGAGAAAACCTCATATATGAAGGAAAAACTACTTACTGACCTCATATGAATTAATAATGCATTTGGTTCTCTACACACACATATATGGGCCATGTATTCATACAAACACGGTCATACTATCATTTGCGCTTTTTCCCCCCTTTCTGTGGTACTTGTACCATATTAGGAAGCAAATTTTGTCTTAAAAATGTACGAACAAACGAACGAGTGAACACACCTTTTGATAGAGACGCAAAAGCATGCCTACAGGGGTTTAACGCTTGAATGTTCAACTTTCGCTAACATAATTTAATAAGTTGGAGAAGCAAAATTCCTGTTTAGTCCGAAAGGAACCGCCGCATTCGCTATTTACTTCAAACGTGCCATTGAACCAATGTGATAATAAAGAGCTAATCATATTTAGGAAACGTGGCAAACAAAAATTCATTATATTAATTAAATATCATTACACCTCTACGCAGTTTTTTTTTTGCTTTCCACTACATCAATTCTATTAACTAATTTTGTGGCACACCATAACGTTTTTTCGAGCCTGGTAAGGATGCAGGGAAATGATTCATCGAATGCCATAAATGAACACTTAAGGTCTCTGGAACAAGTTGACACAAATACTTTTGGTGTATACTAGTTCATTAGAGTATACTCGAATTAGGCGCCCATGTTTGCTATGCATATATATATATATATATATATATATATATATATACAGGTTTATACATGTATACATACTTATTCTAGCATGAACCTTGCTCATTCTATGAAAATTATGTTTTACCCCAAATGTACTTTTTAACTGCCGTAAAAGGAGCCAATTTTGTATAACCCCTAAGTGCACCATGCCTTCGGGTGATTTTTCCATTCCATTCCGCGTTCAAAACGTTATATACATATTTGTGCTTACCGAGCCAAGTACACAAATAATAAGAATCATATTTTCCTCTTTTTCTTTTTTTTTTTTCCCCTTAATTTGTAAGTTTACACAAAATTATTTTTCCTTACGCTAGATATGCAATTGATCGTCCTTTTCATTTACCTTAATTAAACCTTACACCCATTCATATTGAGCCATTGCGCGTGTACGGCATATAGATACACAACGTTACGCAAATTAAGTAAAAAGAAAAAAAGAAATTAGTCAAAAACTTCCATACCTTTCTAGCTCATCGGAAAAATGAACAGAATAATTTATAAGGTCCATCAATATCCATGGGTGAGAATTAAGTCACGAATGCTTCATAAAAAGAAGGAAATGAGAAGAATACAAATAAACTGCATATGTGATAAATTAAAACAAAAGACGAAGAGAAAACACTACCTTATCCCCGCGGTTGCATTATTAATTATAAACATGGATGCACCATTCATCATACATAATTATAAGTAGAAGTATATAGAAGGACCAGAAAAAAGGAAGAAAAAAAA
>NW_012192621.1:177052-177807 GCF_000956335.1 Plasmodium fragile | reverse complement strand
AGGAAGAAAAAAAACTAAAACAATGCTATAATATTTTATTCTTCCCTTTTTTTACCATTAAACTGTAGCAATGACAAAGTTGTAGCGACACTTAGGATAACACTTTCTTTTTGTTTTTTGTGTTTTTTTTTTTTGTTTTTTTGTTGTACAAGCATTAGATGACAGCAAAAACTCAAAATATTCTACGAACAATTCCGACCCTCGAAGCCCTTAGAGCAGAATTCGCAGACTCCCTCTTTCGTATTGTTTTACCCCGTGGCTCATCCATTTTTAAGAGAAAAAAGGGGAGAGGTGATCCAAAAAAAAAAAAAAAATTATTTCCTCTGATCATAAAAAAATAAATTTTATTGAAGGCGTTTTCCCCCTTGGGGAGAATTATTAAGAAACATTTGTTAAGGGAACCGAGGATAATTTTTCTTTTGCAGTTTTTTAAATAATATTATATGTTCTGCCTAAATACAACAAAAAAAGCGGAATAAAATTACAAATTATAAATGAATTTAAAAATTTTTAATATCTAATGGTAATAAATTCAAAATAAGAAAAAGTTCCAAGAGGTTATCAATTTAAATTTTTTCCTCGTTTGTTTTTTGCCCCTTCCCTGGTTATCGTTATTTTAATGTATATTACCATTTTAAATGTTTTCCTAAAAATGTGCATACGCCATGGGATATAAATAAATTATATAACTTTCGTGTTACGCGCATGAACCCATAATTTGCTACGCATGAATCAATTGTGCAAGGAAAATCGAC
>NW_012192621.1:169648-173884 GCF_000956335.1 Plasmodium fragile | reverse complement strand
ACAGAGTAATAAACCCTTTTTAGACAATTATGCAGGACGAAAAAAATAAAAGAAGCATTTTTACTAATAATGCTTAATAAGAAAAGTACAAATTAATTTAATCATAAAGTTCTGCATACATCTTCAAATAATTCAAATAGAATAAACAATGTCCCACAGCACAGACGTCCCGCTTACCCTGTACACAAGGGTAGAAATTGAGAAACCATTGCGTACCCCTAATCAGAACTATTATGTGTCCAAACCCCACAATCCTCATATGCCTAGAGTTGGTAACAGTCATCGCGGACGCTTCCCTAGTTATTATGTAGAAAATGAACATTATAATAATGGGGAAAGTTCTCATAGGATGGAATCAAAAATCGCTCAAAATCCTAAACCAGAAGTAGTTAAAACGGAGAAAGTTGACCATAGTGCGAATAAGCTGGGCACTACGAACAACATGTTGAGTTTTTTCCAAGCGGTCATGATTATCGTTCTTTTGATGCGATTAGGCGTAAGTTTGAAATAGAAAAAGTTTGTCACTGCCTGTGCTCGCCGCATTCATACATCTGCTCGTGAATGTATTGCAGAATGTGCAAATTTGTGCGCTTCATGGGTGCACGATAGAACGCGTTGAAAACGCAGACACGGCGGTGTGCAGCAACAATGCACACTTACCAACCTAATCTCAACTTTCTGCAGAGGAATACATCCGAGAGACTCAGGAAGAAGCACGAAGCAAGGAAGAAACTATTAAAATTCCTGGACAACGAGAACAAAAAAATTAGAATTGATGATAAATTGATGGCAGAGAAGTGCAAGAAATTGGAGGAGAAAATAAAAAAGGAAGAAGAAAAGATGGAATTAAAATGGAAAGAGATAAGAGCAAAACTCAAGTTAAAAATGAAAACAAAGCCATCAAAAAACCATTTTCCTGGTATAGGTCCATTCTACGACAAAGACAAAAGACGTTTGGATCGTAGAATGAACGCTGTAGATATCAAGTATGAGAAGTATAAATTGAAGAAGAAGAAGCGATGGTGTGCCATGAAAGCAGCCTATCATAAGAAACTCAGGAAGTTGCAAAGAAAACAGGAGAACAGAAAACAGAGGAAGTGTAAACGGATGTTTGTATTTGAAAGGGATTGGAATTTTGGACCCTCATCAATCAAAAAGTACATAAACCAGAGAGAGGATGATTATAAAAATGATGATAGGTATTATAGGAAATTAAAGGTAGATCAAAAAGCGGCAGATAAGGCAAAAGAAGAAGCGGAAAAAAAGGCAAAAGAAGAAGCGGAAAAAAAGGCACAAGAAGAAGCGGAAAAAAAGGCAAAAGAAGAAGCGGAAAAAAAGGCACAAGAAGAAGCGGAAAAAAAGGCAAAAGAAGAAGCGGAAAAAAAGGCAAAAGAAAAAATGATGCAGGAAGAATTCGATGCGGAATATGAATACTATGTTGATGATGACTATGATGGGTATGGTGATCATGTGGTCTATTATTTCATAAATTCCGATGATGATTATTAGGATCTTGATCATTATGACGCATATGACACTTCCCTCGGCGGCTACTAGAACAATGATCTATATAATTATGAGACGTTTTGATGTGACCGATCCAGCATTTATCACAATTTTGATAAGCTTAAAATGATAGAATAAGTAGAATCGACACATAAGAAATGTGGACGGAGTTTTCAGCTCGTTGATGAATTGAAGAGAACGAAGTTTTTTGGTAAGGGGTTGTTGTGCACTCTTTCATAGTTGTTGATAAATATATGCCAAGCAAAAATGGAAGAAGAAGAAGAAAAAAAAAAAAGAAGAGTAAAGGAATTTAGGACTCATGGGCGAATATATATATATATATATAGACATCCAAACATCTTGTAGCACACATTCTTGGGTTCTTCGGAAGTCCTCACACATATAATTATGAGGGAATGTATTCATTCGTAGGACTTAGAAGAATTAGCACACAAGTTGTGGATGTATGGTTTTTTTTCGTGAGAATAAGTTTGTAGGGAACAATGAATAAGTGTCCATTCTGCTGTTAGGGACTCTTTCTTAATCCTGCTATAAATGTCATTATTACTGACACATCCCAATGATGAAGACATTGTTCATAAAGGAGCATAGGTTATGGGTGAATTGAAGATATCCATCTCGCTGATAGAATGATTATTTAGGCCGTTCCCAAATAATAGGTGCCCGCCTTATTTTCTGCAACGGCGCCGTCGCATTCTGTAACGTCCACATAATGCGCCTTATTCATAAGTTTTTTGCGTCCTGTTAAATTCGAACTTTAGTGTATGTACACTGGTGTGTGTAGCATGTTATGCGTGGGTTACTCCGCACAGAGGCACATCCCCTTTGATAGCGTTATTTTCATTTTTTCCCTAAAAAAAAAATATACAATAATCATTTGTGTATGTGTATGCGTGTCCATAAGCTCGTTCATTCTTCACTTGGACGACCAGCACACCCCTTCAATTTGTTTTGATGTCTTTTTTCCGTGCACCTGCTGAATCATGTTCCCAACATTTTTACATGAATACATACATATGCAATCTCGTCTCCGTCGAATTAGAAACTGCAATTTATCCCTTTTTTTTTTTTTTAATACGCTATAAATATCAAAAAATGGGCGGCTGTTCTGTAACCTGGTGCCATTTGTCCCTTTTTTTTTAATACGCTATAAATATCAAAAAATGGGCGACTGCTCTAATCTGGTGGAATTATTCTTTGGTACGTATTATGATTTATGGTACGATTAAATTTTCTAATATAGAGTTTTCGGAAGTTTGTCGTACTTTAAAAAGAGTCGGAAATGGGTGAAGCTATTTTCTTTTTATGCAAGGCGGGAACGGTGTCACGGTGATTGCATCGATAGGGGCAAGGGAGAAAGGGAACATTGTAAGCATATGCAAATATGCATTATCCTACCTTTCCATGTGTTTTTCCAGATTTGTCCCTTTTCCATAGCAGCCCTTTTTGTCTACAGCAAATTTATTTCATACGATGATTGCATTATTTGATACTTCCCGAATTTCCGAGTACAAACGCGCGAGAAAGCTGACAATGTGTGCTACGGTGATTAGTTAATCTGGTTATAGTTTACCATGAACTTACACAGTGTAGCACCGTATACTTCTATAATGGATGCATAAACCTTTAGAAAAGGAGGACGTGAGAATGGGAAGCACAACGGAATCACTGCTGAACAGTGTGACAAGGTTATCCCCCTACAATTCCATACATTAGAGACTTTTCCTGAATTAATACTGATGTATGTGTCGCGCAGAATTATACTTGTTGTGCGTAGAGTAGAACGGAGCAGAGCGCGCCCCTTCCCTTGCACTAAAATCATAGCGGCTTCTGGGAGGCGGGACGGTTTTATGAACATAACTTTAGGAAAATACGTGGATGACCTCCTTATATTATACCACCCACATGGAACAAAAGGCGGAATGAGGAACATTTTAACGGGGAAGAAAACTGGATAACACAGGTTTCTATGCGATTTGTATATTTGGTACCATTGATTTTTTCTTTCCTTTAACCGAGACTTTTATGTAAAGGATAGAGGACGGTTTCAAAAGGTCCGAGTGGGCATACAACACTTTTGGGAACGTGACCCTTTCCTTAACAAGTGTATGAACTATTTTTTCGCCTGAGGGTAATTTAACACATGACTATCGTTCACACTGTTTGAAAAGGGGGAAGAAGTGGCGTTTTATATATATGTGCTTAATAGAAGGTTTTTCTGTTATACGCGCTTTTAATGAAAATTCTTTTATTTATATATATTTTTTTTTTTTTTTGCCATATTTTAAAAAATAAATATAAAAAAAAAAAAAAAAAAAAAAAAAAGGTGAGAGAAAAAAGTTTTATGCAAAAGTGATCGTTTCGATTAAATTACACAATCAGAGTTCTTCATCAACAAATTAATGAAAACAATTCAATAATTCGTTAAAATGGGCATATGTTGGGTCTTTTTTTCTTTTTCTTTTTTCCAATTTGTCATCTTATACTTCAATGTACAATCATTTTGTCTGTATCATTTATTTTCCCGTTTACAATAACTCTAACCGAATAATGAAAATCCTAAGTCATCTTCTTCTTCCTCCTCTTCAACTTTCTCTTCCTTCTTAGCTTCCTTCTTATCGTCACTTGGCTTATCCGCTGCGGCTTGTGCAGCTGCAGCAGGGGCACCTCCGCCAACGCTTAAATTGCTTAGTAGGCCCCTAAAAAATG